>NW_024348304.1:7297012-7586305 GCF_902729225.1 Pteropus medius
AACATATAATATAAACTTGGTGAGTCAGTAGCTCGTAGATTTTTGAACCTTGACTAAGGAATGCCAACATTGAATTTGATAGACTAAGATGGAATATTGATGAGATAAGATGGAATAATATTGGTGTAATGAGATGAAATGGCAGTGTTTCAGGGAGAAGCAGCACTGCTAATAATGTTTTCTCGGCTAGCCCTCCATCGTCTTTAGCTTCCTATTCGTTGCGTGAGCCTAATATAGTCATTGTTTGCTTATAATAAACAAAGTCTACAAAATCTGTTTTTTGTTGTTGTTGTTGTTGTTGCTTGGAATTAAGAATCCAGACTAATAAAATTATCCAGTAAGAGTGTATCAGGTGAGAAGAAACGAGTCCTAGGATAGTTCTCTGAGACAGACCGCTAGTTGGATGATGGTAAAGCATTAATACAGAGCACAAAAAATGGGAATGAGCAGCCAGGAGGTAAGAGAGAACACTGGGGAGTTTGCTGACTCAGATGTAAGTAAGATTACATCTTTTGAATATAGGGGCCAAGAGAATATTAATGACCTATACAGAATTTAGAGATGACAAGGACAGAGAGATCTTAGTAAGATGAAAAGTACTTGGAGAAAAGGAATTAGAAATCATGTTATGGAAACCTCATCCAATTGTTAAATAAAACTTATGATTTATGTTCTAATATTCACTTTTCTAACATTCTCTAACTCCAATACAGTTCCAGAATTTTCCACATCAAATTTCAACTTTCTATTTTACCTCTCCAAATTATTATATCCAAAAAGAAACTTACCGCCTTCCAGCCCAAATCTGTTTTACTATACTTTTCCCCTTCTTGGTTGATAGAAACTTTATTCTATTTGTCACTCGGTGGAAAGAAGCCTTGGAGACATTCTCGATTCTTCTTACTGCTACAGTAGTCCCCCCTTATCCATGGTGGAGACCTTTTCAGACCTCTAGTGGATGCTTGAAACAACAGAGGGTACCCACTCCTACATAGATTATATTTTTTCCTACATGTATATGCTTGTGATAGGGTTAAGCTTATAAATTAGGCACAGAGAGAGATTTACAAAAATTACTCATGACAGATTAGAACAATTATATTAATACACTGTAACAAAAGTTATATGAATGGCTTTGGGGCCATTTTAGGTCATATAAATGTTATTTGAACACAACATTGGCATGCTGCAATGGTTATTCTGATAATTGAGAAGGCTACTAAGTGACTGAAGTGCATGGAGCATCAACAGCTTGGATGTGATGAACAAAGGATGATTTACATCTCAGGTGGATTGGAGCGTGACTGCAGGATATCTCATCATGCCCCTCAAAATGGGTCACAATTTAAAATTTACATATTGGTTATTTCCAGAATGTTTCATTTAATATTTTTGGATCATAGTTGATGGCAGGTAACTAAAAGAATAGCGAAACCATGGATAAGGGGAAATATTGTGTTTTCTGTAAGTAAAATCCA
Organism: Pteropus medius; assembly: GCF_902729225.1. NCBI lineage: Eukaryota > Metazoa > Chordata > Mammalia > Chiroptera > Pteropodidae > Pteropus > Pteropus medius. Next base: position 7,298,491 of record NW_024348304.1, read on the forward strand.
CAGTTGTGGATATCGTACAATTAGAATTTATACAAGCTTGGTCAAACTTATTGAAAGCTATGTCTCATAATTTTTTAGTCTACTTAATTTTGGAGAAATACTCTTTAAAAAAAAGAGTAGCTTTTCACAATCTGTACGTTTTCTCTCTGTGGGCGATGAAGCACAGTTTTTGTGAACTTGCTATGAAAATTCATACTGTAGGTACTTTTTTGTCCTGGTCAAATGTTAAAAAATAAATTATGATGTAATAAAACTAACCTGCTTGAGATTATGTCATAAACTACCAACAAAGTGGTGTAGCTTTTATATGCATAAAAAACAATTATTTTTCAACAGTGTTTTAGAAGTTTTTAACGATTCTAGCCAGCATGAAATGCTTAATTTAATTTGATTTTTATATTCTATATTTCCTTTGGGCCAATGAGCTTCTCTATAGGGTTCCTTGATCTATTTACTTTGTTCTCGAAGGTCAAAAGGAAGTCATTGATTTATCAATTTAACCATGGATATTTGTTGTGTTCTTACAGTAATTTCTATTTAGTTCTCTTCCCTGAGGACTCCAATGAGATGTTGCCTCTGCCTGGAAAGTCAACTTGGGGATAAACACATACTTTTAATCAGAATAGTAGGTCTAATAATAGGACTATGAGAAAGTTGTAGTAAGGCAGCTGCTGGGGCTGCCGCTTTTGGATCAGTGTATTAAGAAGCTGGAGGGAAGAACTCAAACCCATATTAGCCATAGAAGGGGGACCAGGGCTAGGAACTGGTGCAAATAAAATCTGGGCCTAGTTACCATTATGGAGATACTGTACAGGTACTGTGTGTGAGTCTTGTCCTACTGCCTTTTCTACCTCGTATCTCTAGTCAGCCCTCCAGGTAGCCAGTGTCCATGGAAAAGTTTTCAAAAAGCAAGTAAGAAAAAAGGGTACCATCCATGTCTTCACTATTTGATCCACGGCTTGAGGAGACCAAGTAAAGGCTTATTCTACCCTCTATTCTGAGGATTTTCAGTGCAATCTCCCATCCCTAACCCGATCTCCAATGCTGCGCCCATGTTGGGAGAAAGGGAAGGGACAGGCAAACACTGTAATAAGGAAGATTCAACTAGGGAGCATCTGGGTTTAGTCTTGCTCCTCTCTCATACTGGACTCGGCGCCTCAGGTGCGGGGTGGAATGCCACTCATATGTGGGATATAAATCTCAAACAAACAAACATGACAAACACAGACTCATGGACATAGACAATGGACTAGTAGTTACCAGAGGAAAGGAGGGGAAAGCATCAGGAGATACGGGTAAAAGGGGTCAAGAAATCTATCTATGGGCGGTGAACACACAATGCAATATATATATGCCTTACTGTCGAATTGTACACTTGAAACTTATTGGACTCTGTTAATCAATGTCACAAAATAATAAATAGTGAGTAGATCTCTCACTGACCAATTATTTTAGAATATAATAAGCAAAATTGATTGAATAAAAGGCTTTTATAAGACAGTAATGAATAACAAGAAGTGATATGAAGATGACTGACTAATGCACATAAAATATTCCATCTAATTTTAATTTGTCTACATATTCTGAAATACTTGTGACATTAATATTTTAATATTCATTTTATCAAGTACATTGAAAATCATAGCATTATATTGTTAAATATGTTTTATTTATTTACAGTATCCTTATAAAATTATCACTGTTGCTAAAAGATAAAAATAGTATTGTTTAATCCTTAATTCTGATAAACTAGTATGCTTTTCTTTATTTGTTTAAATTATATCTGTTGGTAAGTTAACACTTTTAAGTGTTATATATGTATATGATATTGAATTTTTGAAAACGTATACAGTCATTTATACCTAAGGCAGTAATTCAGACATGTTAAAATTAGTGTTCTCTGATATTCTTTATCAATAACATCCTACATAAAATCTAATGATATTATGTGTTCCCCAAGTCTGTATATGTGAATATACTACATAATGCCTAGATGTATAGAGTATGTATGGGATACTCAAGATTTATTTTTATTTTAATCAAAATGAAACTTTTATAAAGAAATTATTAGGTGTAAGAATTAACCATCTTAGAATGAGACTAAATGATATACATGGATATAAACACTGAAAAGAATAAATAGGATATATACAGATGTTAAAACTTCTGTTTTCTGTGATTGTACAAAATAACTCTTGAATACTGTTTAAAATTAATTTAATTCCATAAACTAAAATCTGTCTTGAGCATACTGCTATCATTTTTCATGGTGTATAATTTGTAGATACACTTCGATAAAAATGATTTAATAGTTGTTAAATGTACATTATGCATTGTTCATTTAAAGACAAGCTTTTACTGTACTCATCTTGATTTTGAAACAAAATTTTATTTCACAGAACATTAATTTCTATTATGCATTTCGTACTTTGTCATTAGCACACTTTATTATTTCAATAAGCAAAACTAAATATGGTATTAGCTGCTTGGCTACATGCTTCAGTAATTTTACCAAACAGCTGAAAGATGAATAAATGAATGTAGTACACCATTGTTTTAATTATTTTTATTGATTCTAGTGTGTTTAAATTCTTAGTTATTTTTGAACAGTAGTGTAGTTATGTCTATAAATTGATTAATGGATTGCAATCCTAATCATGAAATAGTAAAATCTACAGCTGGCTAAGTAATGTGTTTTCTTATAAATTACTTAAATTACAGATGCCAAGCACATTGTATTCTCCATTTAACAAAAGTGGTTTGCCAAGAAGTCCTTTTATCATTAGCTAGTCTCAGTTCTGGCACAGCTGTTGAAAATGTAGCCATCCATTTCAAACATTTTGCATCACAAAATGCAATCTCCAAACATACAGTGTCTACAGAAATTTTCCAAATGTGAAGAGCTAAATGTGTTCTGATGGTTTTTCAGTAGCAATAGTTAAAGAAGTTTACTTACATTTATACTTAACCGTTTGCCTAAAGTTCACTATGTTTTTGAATAATATAAATATCCTGCATCGAATAGCAATTAAAAATTATGTAACTATAATATTTTAATGTGTGAGATTATACAGATTACAACATTGCTTGATGAATATTGAAAAACTTTATAGCACTAAAACTTACATGTCCCTTTTTATTATTTTATGTTATATAAAATTTGATATTACTTAAGAAATTATCTGTTATCATTGTGATCTCACTTTTGATAAAATGATGATGATAAACTGGTATATTTAAGTTTTGATTTGTTTTGTTTTTATGATCCAGAGACTTTTCTTCTGACCACGAGTAATTTGTAAAGAAATATACAGAAGATAGGTTGCTTTCTTTGATAAATATATAGTCTTATTCCTGTGGTTGAAGAAAGTATTAAAGTTATTAAATGGTTTGCTATTTAGAATAAAAAAACTCATTTGTAATCTTATGATATCTAATTGATTTATCATAGGCTTGATAGCGTATTTGAAATTTCAATTGGCTATATACACAGACAAAATATAGAAATGGAGCAATATATATCACTTCTTTATCCATTTATCTGAAGATGGGCACTTAGGTTGTTTCCATATCTTGGCTATTATGAATAATGAATGCTGCAATGTACATGGAAGAGCAGATATGTCTTCAAGATCCTGTTTTCATTTCTTTTGAATATTTATACTCAGAGGCAGGATTGCTGGGCATGTGTTGGTAGGTTTTTTGTTTTTTGTTTTTTTGTTTTTTTATTATCAGGTATATAGAACATTGGTTAGATATTTATATAGTTTATGAACTGATTCCCCCAATTAATCTGTCACACATCTGGCTCTACACACATCCATTATAATATTATTGATGATATTCCCTATGCTGTTCTCTACATCCCTGTGACGATTTTGTAACTAACAATTTGTACTCCCTTCTTTCACCGTTTTTCCCCTGCCCCCTAATCTTCTCCCCTCTGGCCATTCCCAGATTGTCCTCTGTATCTGTGAGTCTGTTTCTATTTCATTTGTTCGTTTTGTTCCTTAAATTCCACATACAAGTGAAATCATATGGTAATTATCTTTCTCTGTCTGACTTATTTCACTCAGCCTAATAACCTCTAGGCTCATCCATGTTGTTGCAAATGGCTGAGTAATATTCCGCTGTATATTTAAACCAAAACCTCTTTATGCAATTGTCTGTCGACGGGCATTTAGGTTGCTTCCATATCTTGGCTATTGTGAATAGCACTGATGTGAACATATGGGATCATAGATCTGTACGGATTAGTGTTTGGGTTTTTTTTTTCTTTCTTTCTTTTTTTTTTTTGTTTTTGGATAAATATCCAGAAGTGCAATTGATGAGTCAAAAGGTAGTTTCATTTTAAATTTTTCGAGGAATCTCCAGGCTGTTATCCATACTGGCTGTACTGATACGCAATCCCACCGATAGTGCATGAAGGTTTCCTTTTCTCCACATCCCCGCCAGCACTTGTTCTTTGATTTACTAATGATAGCGATTCTGATTGATGTGAGATGATATCTCATTGTGGTTTCAATATGCTTTTCTCTGATGATTAATGACGTTGAGCATCTTTTTGTATACCGTTGGCCATTTCCATGAGTCTTTAGGAAAAAATGTCTGTTCTGTTCCTCTGCCATTTTTAAATCCTATTTTTCTGTTTATTATTGAGTTTGAGTACATTTTGTATATTTTGTATACTTTGTGTATTTTGAATATTAACCCCTTATATGTAATTTGCAGACATTTTCTACTGTTCTGTAGGTTGCCTTTCATTTTATTGATGGTTTCCTTTGCTGTGGAACGCACATTAGTTTCTAAGTCTTTTTCTCACCTTTGTTCTGTTCTCATCCCGGTTCTTACACTTCTTTTTTCGTTAAATAGGATGTTAAATAACTTTGTTCTGAGTAATTCTTTCAATGTTTTTAATGTTTCTTTATATTTGTCAGGACAACAATAAATTTACTACAATAATAGAAGACTCACCGAGTAGAAGGTAGAAATAAGAATACGGAGAAATAAGATTTAATTTAGATTTTAATTTAGATAAGATATTGATAATTTTCTCAGGCTCCGCATTACGTGACCATCATTTTGGAAGGAATGAAATCCTTCATTAATTTCCAAGGAGATAAACAAACATCACAGATATTCAGAGCACTTAAAAAAAAACAAAAAACTATATGCTCTTTTTTAAAAATAGTACTACAGCTAACAAATTTATTGACCTTATCAGCACAGAAATCCAAGGAGACCAAAACAAATAAAAATGTTTTTGCAAAATTGGAAGCTACTTGTACAAACAGCATAATAGACAATATAGAATGTGATAAAGGCCAAATATCAAAAAATTTAATTGTATGAGAAATAACTCTAAAAAGAAATAAATAGGAAAAGAAAAAGTTGTCTTTTTATTTAAAATTATCAACCAGGAAATTAGATAGTATTCTTCCTTCCTTCCTTCCTTCCTTCCTTCTTTTCCTTCCTTTCTTCCTTCTTCTTCCTTCCTTTTTCTTTTTAACTTTATTCCTTCCTTCCTTCCTTCTTCCTTCCTTCACATTCCTTCCTTCCTTCCTTCCCTTCCTTTCTTCCTTCCTTTTTTCTTCTTTCCTTTTTCTTTCTTTTCTTTCTTTCTTTCTTTCTTCCTTCCTTCCTTCCTTCCTTCCTTCAGCCACTTCCTTCTTCCTTCCTTCCTTCCTTCCAGCCCTTCCTTCCTTCACCTTCTTTCCTTCCTTCTTCCTCTCAAACTTCCTTCCTTCTTCCTCTCCAACTTCCTCCCTCCCTATCTTTCTCTATAACTCTAAACAGTTTTCTTCTTCTCTTTCTCAAATTTGGGTTACAGATATAAAATCATTTTGAAAAATTTTATATAGACTGTTAAAGTTAGCTAAAGTTTAAAAAAATAAAAGTTATAACTTCTCAGAATCCTCTCTTCCTTATAATACTTTTAAGATACCCTCTATATTTTCTTCTTTTTTACCCTATTACAGTTCCAGATTATAAACACCAAAATGTAATTCAAGAATTATTTTGCAGGAATATAAATGTACTAAATGTAGGGAGCCCAATGGATAAATATCTTGAGGGAAAATATAATATACTAAAGAAAAATTTAACGCATATATTAGTATTTCTTAAAGGGATATTTAAATATGTATTTGTTTACAACATGATTTTAGTGTAGTTATATATAAATATGAGATTAAAGGATGGTGAACGTACAGAATGTTCTATACTTAATTGATCTAATAGCGCTAATACACTTGCAATTCAAGGACAGATATAAGAGTTAAGTTAGCCATTATTGAGTTGGGAGATAACTAGACAAATTGTATAAGCTGTTATGAATGCCTATGGTACTTAAAATAACCATGTTGATAAAATTTAAAATAAGATTTAGGAATACCACAAGATAATGTTTAACATTTCATATCAGAAAAGATTATGTAAACTATTAAGAAATGTTTCTAGAACAGTATTAACTTTGTGGGACATAGATTTACTAGAAATCTCTAACAACGAATATGTAACACAGAAATATATAACGACAGATGCAATTGCCTAAACTAATACTACTGTACTAATTATATAGGAGAACTTGGTAAGGATAATAAGTTTATATGAAAAAACTACAAGCGTAATTTGTAGCAGGCAATATTTAAATATTTGATTGGAGTTATTGTAATTTGTTTTACTAACTGGTATCTCTGATTTGATCACTAATTTAGTTTTCTCAGCATAATTTATATGAATAATCCTTCACGATACATAAAGCTGGATAACAGAAGCCTAACTAAAAGTGGCTTAAATTAAAAGTAAGAGAATTTACTTTTAGTATAAGAAGAAATTCAAAGGTATAAGGCACATTCAATAAGGTTGTTCCTGTCCCTTTCAATTTCAGTACAGAAAAGAAAGGCTTTTTTTCACAAGTCAGGACAAACCTCAGAAGCCTACCACATGCCTCTTACAACCTCACTGAGAGAACTGGGCTACACGCTCACTTAGAACAATCAGTTATGACAAAGGGTAACAAGATTACTCTGAGTTATTCAGCAAGCCCTGTAGTAGAGGTTTATGGATCCTGAAGGGGAAGGGAGACATGAGAACAAATGCTGGTTTTTTTAGGAAGGTGGACGGGTGTAATGCACGCTTAAGAAAATAAAAACGCCTCACATTTCCAAAGAACTCGGATTATTTATATATACACACACACACACACGGAGACACACACATATATATATGTGTATCTCCGTGTGTGTGTGTGTGTATATATATATGTATGTGTATATATATGTATGTGTAAATATGTATGTATGTGTGTGTGTATATATATATATACACACATACATATATATATATATTATTTTTGCTTTTGAATTTTTTCGTTCTGAAAACTTCAAAACCTCTCTGTTGCTTAATCGTAACCAACATGCACAGTGGACGCCCCCCTGGCCTAGGGCGGTCCCGCCACTGCACCTGCCAAGGCCCCGGGGCAGGGCGCCCAGAACTGCGAGGCGGAGTCGGGGGCACTGAGCCCTTGAGTAGGATTGAGATTTGCTCCATAGATGGCTTGAGCCGGGCTCCTTACCCACGAGTTTGGGACAAGGGGCCTCCGGCACCCGGGGCATCCACGTAGTTCTCGTTCCAGGACACCCCCGCGTCCCCAGAACAACTCCCGAGATTGGGAAAGATCTGGCTTCTTCCAGGAAGAGTTTTCGCCGCAGTAGCACCTTGGGCCTGATTGTACCGCTCTCTGAGCCGCCACTGATGCTCAGAGCAGCCGAGCCCATCATCTCCCTGTCACTTACTCCCCCATACACCCGAAGTCACATATCCTGGGGCTCCCCCTGCACCCTGTTTGACCTTCTGGGAAAACCCATAGCCCATCTACCCTAAACAGGACTCCCTTGTCCCAGCTCCCCCATCAAAAAAAAAAAAATCTTGGTAGGTTTGTTGTAATTTGACATTTTTCAACATTCTGTATTTTACTTATTGGAATGTAACATAGTTAAGTTTATCGCAAACATCATTTCCTGATTTATGGTATTAAGCTCTTCTTTACAAGCAACTACCTCTTTGCGAAAACTCTTTGTCTACATCTTAACATTAAGTAAATCCATGATACTTTTCTTCAAAGTGGACCAAAATTCCTAGAAGGTAATAAAGTATTAAAATATAATCACTGATGTAATGGAGAGAACGTTGTATATTTAATATATAAAAATATACATATTTTGGGGTTCATTATTAGCACATATCTCAAAATATCTATGAGAGATTAAAAAGAGTATAAGAACCTCTATAAATGCAGTGACCCAAATTCTATGAAAATTATTTTAATTGCATTTTAGAAGCAATTTATTAAAATGTGTAATGCATAAATTTTTTTTTTTTTTTTTTGCTTAGTTCTATGTAAGGTGTTTCAGAGATGCGTGGTTCAGTTTATCTTTTACATACTTTATTTTTCAAGATCGATTTAACATTTAATGAAGGTTCTACTTTATTATTATTTTTGTTAATCTTTGTCTGCATTTATGATTGCATTTTCTACTGGGCCTGCAATCACAGTGTCACTGAGTCCATTGTGGTGTGGTGTTTGGGGGTTCAACTTTAAAGAATGCAAAAAGCATTTCACATGCATACCATTTAGTATTTATTATTTAATTAGAACTATTTCTGCCAGTGTGTGTTCTTCCTATTTTTGACAAATAATTAATAGTTGGCAAGACCATAATTTCAAAATTCACATGGGAAAACTAATACATGTTTCGTTACAGCTACGGTTGAGCGTAGACATTAAACTGCGGTCCACTTCTAGTGAATTTGCACCATCAATATTTCATGAAAGCACTTGAAGGAAGATAGGAACAATCCCTCTGTGTCCTGGGCAAGATTGCTCTTTTCAGCTAATACCACTGCATACAGGATTTATTGACTTCTATAGAGAACAGCAAGGTTGCCGACAAGATGTTATCATGTTGACTGAATAACCTCGACTGCAATTGAATATATAATGACCGCTTGAGCATATGTGACAACATTCTTTGGAAAACACTATTTTGAAAGCATTAGGAGGATTTAGGTTTTAAGGGGAAACACATGCCTCATTTTGCTCATATTTTCAGGTAATATACAAATACTAAAAGTAAATGCATGGCTTATATAAAAAAATGAATCTACTAAAATCTAAAGAGATCTATTTCCTGCACATATTTATATTGAGATATTATACTATTAATGTAAAACAAAGTAACTTTTTCATATGATTAACTATATTTCACATTTACACTATATTAAACCTTATTTACATGAGATTTTTTTTAAAGACTTTATTTCTTAGGGCAGTTTTAGATTTATAGCAAAATGAAATGAAAATTACAGAGACCAGCCCATATAGCCCCTGCCCAGATGCACGTAGAGCCTCCCACACTGTCAGCCTTCCCACCAAATGCTACGTTTCTTGCCATTTACAAAGCTACATTTATGCATCATCATCAACCAAGGTCTACATTTTAACATTAGGGTTCACTCTGTTGCACATGCCCAAGATTTGGACAAATATCTATACTAGTTTTATCATAGGAATCGATATTAAGACATTGTACATACATCTGCCTAAGTGACTGCCCTACACAGAGTAGCAATGCATGATGATTATGATCTTTAATATTTTGCATTGGTGAATATGTCCTCATATTTGCTAAGTCAAATATTTTGACTCTGAATTTTTATTTAACAATGTGGAAATGGAGATAAAGAAGTCCAATGCGCATATAAACATTTCCTATATTTCTAACATGAAATAAAGTGTAATTTTAAATGTTTTATCAACTACTGCCATTTTGTCATAATTAAGTAGTCATAATTATTTCGTTTACCCTTATGTTTTTTCAAAGCACTTTTTTTTAGTTTTCTTCGAGAAAATGGACTAAATTCTGGAAAAGTACATGAAGTTTTATACTTAAAGTGACAATTTATTTGATAAGAAATATTTAATGAAGATTTTGAAGGCAAAATTATAATACTCTTGTAGTATATCATAACTATAAATTATAAAATTTTTAAATTATCTTATAGTGATATTTCTCTCCCGAGTCTCTCTGATATACTAAAGGTATATCAATTTTAGGTAAATATCCCTAAATGAATATTGTTGAGATAGAATAAACATACTAAGTTATAAAAGTATAGATGACTCAATTTGTTTTTGTAAAAGTTGTGATGCAAATGCTCATGACGTGTCCAAGAGCGTAGTCATTCAGATGCGATATATCGTTCAAAGAAAATCATCTATGAAAACTTTCTTCCAATTTGGTCTACCAAAGATAAAATTTACGAAAGAAGTTTGGAAAGCAAAGTAACTCAGAAAGTACTTTAAATAGAAACCCCCAATCCATAAAGACGTGCTTTATTCCCTTGTTGTTAAAAAAAAAAAAAAAAAATCCAAAAAGAAAACAACTAAGGAGTCTTACATTAAATGCAGTATCAGCCCAAATTATTTATCAAGTTGATGAAGGAAAATGTAGAGACTGTGATAGTCAAAGGGTATTGCCCTAGGTGGATTAAATTTAGTGAGAATAAAAGCTTCAGCAGTTAAATAGCTTTTCAGAAATAGCCAAATGTCAGATGTCTCTAGGCTTTCAACTCACTTAGTTCATTCATGGGCGAGTAAGTTTTATATACAATAATATCTATGCTCCCTTTATTTATTAGTTATTTGGAATTTATTTTAAAAAGTAGAATAATCCTGTGACAACAAGCCTCCTTCTTTATTGGCAGTATTTCTGATGCTGCTATATTTCACTTTGTCACTTTAAGGCTTTTTCATCAATTATATGTAGAAAGAGGTTATTAGCAACCTGTTTCATTCTAATCATGCTTGTCACTGAGATTCTGTTAGAACATTGCTCCCCCTTTTTTTCCCCCATTGATAAGAAAAGGCCCTTTGTGCTTCTCTTTCTAGGGTCTACCACTTGTAATTTACATAGGACATTATATGGAGAAAATGAAACGTTCTTGTTTGTTTTAAATAAAGCAACAGAATAATATCAGCGCAATAAGAAAGGAGTAATAAGGCAAGGAACAAGAAAAGAGAATAGCAGTGAAGAAGCCATAGCCAGAGAACAGTTGAACACTGAAAAGGGAAAAAAAAAAGATTTTTGTTGAAAATTAAAAAGCCTGTATTCTTGTAAACACATAATTAATACTAAAATGACAATCAGCAACTTCCTAGGAATATACCACATCAACACTTATCTAAACCGAGGCCTACTTCTGCTTCTTTTTCCTGTCAGAAACACAGAGGAAAATAGCAGCATTTCGCTTGAATTTCTCTCAGCCAGTCTTCTCGAGATCTGTTCAAAATGATTAATTTGATGCCACTGCTTCAAGTATTTTAATTAAAAATTCCCTTAATTATTAGTCCATAAATAACATATAATAATACCAATATTTAGTTTATAAACTATATATTACCTAAAAACATTTTTAAAACATGTTTACGGTTAATTTTTTTAAGGGATATAAATGGATAGTTGGTCACCAGTTGTTTGAGGTTCCATCTAGGAGTTTTGTTTGAAAATCTTACAAGAATAAATTTTTCCCCATCTTAGTGGTGTCCAGATGAGAAGTTACATCAATGTCAGTCATTTAGTGTGTGCTCATTTTGTGTTGAATTTAGAATAAAGAGGTGATATGACGTGTCATGAAAAGGAATAATAATAAATATATAGACACTAACATCAAAGAATTTGCGATCTATTTGGAAATGTTAAACAGACACACAGAGTCACTTAGATTTAAATATTTTGATGAGAGAATAAAAATAGTATTATTTGTCATAGAAAATCAGTGTTTTTTTAAAGTTTCTAAATATCAGGTCCAAGGTTATAGTCTTTAGTTATAAAATCACTAAGGCCCTAGGTATCAACATTAATTTTCATCAAGAGATTTATTTTTAAAGCTTATTAGACAGGATACTATTCCAATGCAATAATGAATCAAAACCATATATATACACTTTAATATTTTTCATTAATATAAGAGATAATAAATTTTATAAATATTTGCACAAATATTAGGAATAATATATATGAATAAAATAGTATTTTATCCTAATGAAAAGTCAGTATGCCTATTACTTAACCTAGTAGAAATATTTGTTACATTAAGTGACATAATGCCAATGCTTAGCACCCTCAATTCTGGAAGCTGTACAAGAAAATACTTAAATCATGTTTACAATACAATATCTAGGTTACTGGATAGGGCATAAAATATCTTTTTCCCCTAGGATGCTACTATTCTTAGCACATCTACAGTGTACCTGAAATATATACTATGTTTCAAATATTGAGGAAGTTCTGCTTCTATATAAAGAAAGTTCTGAAATTATAAACTTATTAAATACTTATTTTTGAACAAGTTCTTTTAAAAGACTTTCTTCTTAGGTAAGTTACATTTTAATTCATCTACTAAACATTTAAATCACAAATGTTTATACATAAGATCGGGGCTAAGTATTGGAGATGTAATTATCAAAGTGTAAATTGTTATAAAATTAATTCCCTCTAAGAATCAGCCCGTTGAAAGAATTAAGTGTAAGGAAATGTCCAGGAAAACAGTAAACTTTTAAAACACTGCTAAATAGTATATTATGAGAACATCTAAACTCAGACTTTGGGAATGTATAAAGGAGTATTGCTTGAAAGATCAGGATGATAATTTTAGAAATCGTGTTCTTCAAACTGTTAGGTGAAACTGTTTTTTTTTTTTCCTTTGTATTAAATTGATTGGGGTGACATTGGTTAATAAAGTGTAGGTTTCAAGTGTATAATTTTATAATACATCATCAGTATATTGCATTGTGTGTTCACTACCCAAAGTCAAGTCTCCTTCCATTACCATATATTTGACCCCTGTTACCCTTATCTACCTCCCCTCCCCCCTTTCCCTCTGTTAACTACTAAACTGCTGTCTGTATCTATGAACTGTTGTTTGTTTTCTTTGTCTGTTACTTTCAGTTTTATATCCCACATATGAGTGAAATCATATGGTTCTCAGCTTTTTCTGTCTGATTTATTTTGCTTAGCATGATAATCTATCCATGACATTGCAAATGGCAGTGTTTCATGTTTTCCTTTGGCTGAGTAATAGTCCATTGTACATTGGTGGAACCTTGAGTGAGAATGTGATTGCGACTCACAGAATGAGAGAGCATAGCATAACATTCAAAAGCCTGGGCTCCAGCGAGAGACGACCACTGGTTTAAATCCTCTTATACATCCATTCTGCCCATAGCCCTGTGATTTTCTCTACCCACGGCCTGTCACCATACTCACAGTGGATTATCAAGAGGTGACCTGACCAGTCAATCCATAGGTAGCAAATGATTGATTTAATGCTGTGTTGCAAGATCCTTTTCCAAGAAGAACAGTGGAAACTTCAAGGGAAAGAAAGATCAGTCTGAGATTCTAACAAAGTGTTGACATCAAATTCAAAGGGAAAGTGAGCAGTTCTTGTTGTAGTTGTTTTGTTTTGATTGGAGTCAGGGGGATTTGGGGTGGCGGCAGAAGGAGTCTAAAATCAGAAAAAGCTTCATAAAGATGAAGTCTCAAAGTAGAAATACTTGAATTACTATTATTTGTTGTCATCATAATAGTTTATTATAATTACGATGATGATGATGTTTAATAAGGAAGCATATAGTTAAAATGATAATCTACTCCATGGATCATCAATAAATTTGCTTTGGATCATGAATGAATTTCTAGTTCTAATCTCTATAAGACCCATTATATCTCAGTGCCTCCTTTTTTTCCAGTAGATCTATTATCTAGCTATTTTTAATATTTAGTGAAGTTTAGTTTTGTCAAAGAACTTCTTGTATTGTATTTTTCAAAGTTTATTAGTAAATAAATGCCCCTCATCCTTTATTAGTTGAGCAACCAAAAATGCCTAATGAACATATGAAAGGGCTTGGCGAAAATGAGGATTAGAAATGATTGCTGAAAGAATGTGGAAGATGCACACAGACTGATAGAAAGTGCTGTCTTAGTTTATGAATTTCTAAGATTTCTAGAAAATTTGCTCTTCTTGGCTAAAACTATGATATTGCTTATTTAATAGAAATTTGTACGTAACTTTACAATCTCTAACCAAACCATAAATTTCATGAGAAATAGGATTATAAATTGCCCACGTTCCCGTGTTAATGATATTCAACGCCTAGTCTTTCAAATAATATTTTAATGATTTGTTGTTGTTTAAATTTAGATCCCTGGAATATTAGGTAGTATGTGAAACAGTGAAGTCACTGCTTATTTAGAGAATTTAGAAACAAACTGAAATGTGATTCTCATTCAGGATATAAACAGAGCAAAATTTCTTTTTTTTTTTAATTAAAAGATTAGGAGCAAGAATGTTTCTATCAAGCGTGCATCATACATGTAATATCAAGGTAATCCTATGTCATATAACACGTAACAGACATTTATGAAAAAAAAAGTCTAATATGTTGGTTACTATTATAGGCTACCGCAATTGTCATAACACTTTGGTATTATCTACTGGTTTGTTAAATTTCTAATAACAAAAATAAACTTCAGGCGATAGCAGAGACACTCCAATGTGCTAATGCTGTAATATCATTCAGAATATTTATATAATCTAGATTCGTAGTTTTAAAATATGGTTTTCATGTATAAACACTGGCCATTAAGTAATGCTTTTTTTTCTTCTTTTGTTTTTTCTTTGTTATTTTTTTTTCTCTCAAAAAAGAAAAATCTGATTCTGTAAACTTGTTTCATTGATTAGTTTTAGGAAAAAATGAGTTTTCTGGTTTTAGGGCAAAGCAGAAGACTCATTTGTTAAATTAGGCATTTGCCTAATAGATATAGGAGGATCAGCAAGATTAAGGTCATGGATCTTTACTTGTTGTCAGATAATGTGTTAAATAAAATCAAAGGGATGATAAACAAGGGTAATTGCAGACAAAGGCATTCCCTTAGGGTTCAATCCAAAAATCTTCTAAAATGTAAATTTTTAAGAAAGACACTCAAACTCTTCTTTAAGGTAGAAAAGAGGAGCAAATAAGAAAATCATTTCAGGGATTAAAATATTCTATTTACTACTTTAAAAAATGATTAAAATTATGTACATTAGAATTTGGATCTAAGGATTCATATCCAGGTTATTTTGTGAAGTTATTTGTGGTAATAAAGCCAATATCTTTTTAAGACAAAGAAAGTAATATCAGTTTTATAAAAACAAATCAAAGTGTCATATTAGAGTGCACATATAAGCAAAGCCCAGACTAACAGAATTTAATACATTTAGAAAGGTAGAAGAATTAAATTACTTAAACCAGATGGAAAACAAATTTGAATTATTTTGTCTTTAAAAACACATAGCATAAGCATAAACAAGAATTGTTAAAATCTTTGCCTAAGTAAAAAACAGAAAAAGGCAATGAGGTATAAGAACAAATAATAATGCAAAAAATATTGCTTTATTTATAAAATATATTAGATCATTTAGATGCTTGCATTAAATCAGGATATAGTGTTTTCTGGGGGGAAAAAAAAACCGTCATTTGACTAAAAAAATCTATATTCAAAGCCTAAAATAAAAATAATAAATAAGAAATCTAGACAAAGATTAAAAAGAACCAATGAATATCAGAATTTTTATGCCTATTCTTATATTCAAATACCCGCATGATGAAATAATTCATTATTAAGGAAACAGACGTTACATAATTTTATCGAAGGAGCCATATTAAACTTGAATAGACATTTCATGAAGATTGTGTGAAAAATATACATATGACATTTGTCATATTTTTTTTTGTTTCTAATCCTAAGGAAGAAAGGTAGTGACTGAACTTAAGCCAAGAACCTAGAGAAAAAGGATTCAGAAAGCATTTTAGTATTTACCATTTTTTTCAAAATGATAAAACTCTTAACATATGAGGATGGTGACAGTGGCTGCAATATTGTCATAGATATTTTTATATTCTACAAAAATGTACTGACATATAAACCAGGATTTTGAGACTAGAACTGACATAATAGTTTTTACCAGCATTCTTTATATTTCATGCAGTTAATGAATATTATTTGATGAAACAAAACTTAATTTGGTGGAGATTTTTAAACAGAAAATATAATGAAGTTGTAGTTAAATAAATCTCATTGTTAAAATAGCAAATACAGCTTGTTAATTGTGCCATTTTATTTCCAGATTATGAAGTTAAAATCTAAGGCAGAGCTAATAAAATATATACTTAGAGTAATTAATAGAATAGAAAAAATGGGATCATTGTGTAAATTTCAAGGCTGATATGCTTTTTTACTTGCCTTTTACTTATGCGCCATCGCCATACAGTTACTATCTATACACTCTCTATTTCATTTTATCTTTTCCAAACTGACATAAATGAAATTGTAGCTCCTTACTTCAACAAAGCACAAAACTCTACATTGAATAGTGTATTCTTGATAAAAATCAGTATTATATTAATGAGGTTTAATATATGATACTGTTACTGAGCTAGTTCTTTCACAGAATTAAATAATTCATTTGTAAAATTTTACCACCCTAGTAAGGAAAGTTTTCCATTCAAAAACTCCAAAAATGGATAAGAACGAGACAGAGGGAATTTTAAATTTCAGCGACATGTAAATTACCGTGACATAAATAGGCAGATTTAAGACCTTAGAGCAAAATTTTTAGAAAGCTCAGAAAGAAAACTTAAAGCTGGATTATACCATGATGTATAGCAGGTATTGAAAATGATTTTAATTAGTTTATCACTTACAATGTTCAGAGCTATAAACTGAGTGTATAATTTGTATCATCATTGATATCTGTAATTCTTAATTTGTTAGCATATATTAAATTCAATTGAAAAACAAATAACCAAATCCATAAGAAAAAATTATGAATATTTTATAAAATCATGTCTAGTTTAAAATATTAATTTACAAATAACATTTAAGAAAAAGAATTAAGTGATGACACCCCCAGTTTCAATCAAAAGTATCTATTTGAGAACCCTAAAATTTTATTAGTTTAGACAATTAATGAATACTTAAGGTTGGACAAGCGTGGAGGGGCGTATAAATATTATATGAGTCGTTCAAAATATAAAAGAAAAGGAAGAGTTACATACTCCTGGGAAATGAATAATCACTACAGTATTTTGAAGAAGACCTTTAAGAAAGTATAGTTTAACAAATGAGAAGGTACACATTCTTACAAACTATGATTTCCATCATTCAAAAG
Organism: Pteropus medius; assembly: GCF_902729225.1. Classification (NCBI taxonomy): domain Eukaryota; kingdom Metazoa; phylum Chordata; class Mammalia; order Chiroptera; family Pteropodidae; genus Pteropus; species Pteropus medius. Next base: position 7,315,765 of record NW_024348304.1, read on the forward strand.
GTGGTAGCTACCAAATTTGCAAAAGTTCATAGAAGCTAATGCAAAGCCTAGGCTTATATGATGACTTTACAAAATCTAGACTACTAAACAAGGAATTTTTCACAGCCATCAAAAACAAATACATAAGTCAGTTGCTGTACCATGGTCATTTATGGGACTTCTTTTGTTTGTAAACCTCTTTATATTCTTTTTTAATTTGAAAATTAATTTGCTAATTTTATCTTAAGAGTTAGCAATATCCACTAACATCTTAGCTTAAATTATTTTGTTGTATTCAAAAGAATATGTAAAATATATATATATGTATATATATATATGTGTGTGTGAATATTCACGTATATATCATATATGTATATATTTTTAATTCATACCTAAATCCTAAGGGCAACAGTTCATTAATTTTCACATGGAGACAAGTTTCTTCATCAGTTTATTTAGCTTTTAATGCAGGCTGACTTTTTTAATAAATATGTAGTTCATATTTGAAATACATAATTCTTTATAAAAATAATAATGCCTACACTTTGTAGGCATTGTAGTTTTAAAAATACTTATTTTTAACATAAAATGTTATTTAATATAGAAGTTATTTACTATATAGCATATTTTATTTCTTTATGATGATACATCATAGAATAAATTAGGAAAAATCATGGTGGGGAAAAAACATTTCAGTAAGTTTTTCACAAATTACTATTCTAGTGTTTTCTTTCCCTAATCTATTTTTAAAAATTGCATCTGAATAGCCTTGGGTTCTTGGAGATCTTTAGCAGTCACAGTTCATCATAGTTATAGCTTTTATCTGGTATTGATCATCAGAGAATCTTGGCTTTGATGGCACATTGGCTTTTAGTAATATTTACTCAACCACTATTATAAATTTTTTAAATACTCAAAATGCATATATTCTATAACTCAATTGGAGAGGTTGACATTATTTAATATTCTTTTTTTTTTAAACCAAAGACCATTACATTAAATGTTTTCCTAGTCAAATATATTTTTGTTCATTCTCTATGATTTTTTTTTCCTTTAAGTTAATGAATTAAAGTACTAAACTAATCCTGGGTTTTAGACCTCTATTTTACAGTAATAAAGAGTTCAGACATCCCATCCACTTGTCAATTTTCATCATAACTAAAATAAGAGCCTCCAAAATTATCAACACCTATCTTTTTAGGCTGCAAATTAGGGAGCTTTTTCTCCTAGATCTATCAACTCTTTCTTTTCCATTTATTTCCATGGGCAACTAAATTGGTCTTACATTTGAAAAGTGTTCCATTATAGAAACAAAGGTTATGTAGTAACAATTTACTAGCCCATTAAAAAAGATAAGGATGTCAAAACTTCTATATAGATCTAGTTTGCAAATAATGAGCAGGAGAAATAAACTATCACAGAATTTTTGTTTTGTTATCATTTAATTTCCATCAAGAAAAATTTGGTTTCTGGTAACATTTACTTATCATAAAATGAAATAATAAATATAAAATAATAAATAATAAAAATCCATATATTTTTTAATTTTATAAGACTGTGGAAAGCCTGTTTCTTAAAGTAAATTTTTAAAATGGGAGGGGTGCTTGAAAAGATAATTACCAAATTGTATACTGCAGAATATTATTACCGTGTGATATTCCAGGAATAAAGAAATCCATGATCTAATAAACGAGAGAATTGTTATATATATATATAAAAAAAGATAATTATCACTGAATATAGAAGGTTTTCTATGTATATTATTTAGCTCTTGCTAGATATAACTGTTGTACTAATATGTATTTTTTTTAGTTAATACACCCAATAACACAAATGGTCTATAACTCAATTTTAAAACTAATTTTTATCAAAAGAGTTTAAATAATACAATTCATAAGCGGCACATCTGGGATTCCAACAGATATCTGTCTGATTTTTTAAATAATGAAATCACAGTGTTATCCCACACTATACTATACTTCCTTTTGGAAACAAATTTTTCACTTGAATGCTGATAAGCGACAAATTTGGATAGCGTATTCTTTTTCCAGTAGCTAAGTAGAGAGTTGGTCCAAAAGGTCCAAGTCAGTTAAACAGAGCAGCAGGGTGGTATCAGCCATCAGGCCCCGAGGTGCTCTTGCTCTAACAAGTACTCCACAACCACAAGTTTCATTTTTCCATGATCACATTGCTATTCCTGTCCCCTGTCCTCTGACTTACAAATACATAGAGCAATACTGGGGGTGTAAAGGGGGAGCTCTACCAAATGATTGACTATTTATGCCTAGGCTAGAATAGCAAGTCTAGCTCAATTTATGTGCTAGCTCTATTTATGTCCACCTATGAAATGAGATTTGGAACATGACTTGTCTCTACTACTTCTATGCTTGTAAGTTTTTCTTCAATAAACTTTTCTGCATCATGTGGTACTAGGGATGTATGTTTCTGACTCATTGAAATATCAAAAGTTTAGGTACATAATATAAACATGCTTCAAATATAATGATGACTTTCAATAAGAATGATGATATATAAGGTAAAATGAAACATTACTACAAGTTTTACCATCCAGAATACAAACAGATAGGCACAAATACAATAAAATAAATTAATCTACATAATGGAGATAGAAGAAAATGTCAAATGGGAGCATTGTGGGAGATTCATTTCAGCACTGGATAAGATTTTGTGGTTCAGAGGGTATGAGGAGAACAAGAGAAGAAAAACTATTCTTCTTCCTGGATTTCTGGTTTATCGGGCTGTATAGCTAATTGAAAGTTACTGAGATATGGAACATGGACGAGTAAGACTGAAAAAGGGTGCAGATAAGGGGAAGATGACTAATTAATGTTTTGTGTAGCTATGACTGATTTGGATCATTTGAAAATGCCTGCTAAGACGTACATATTCATGACTGAGCTATGGAGTTTTACACTGGGCGCTGCACAGGCTGATAAGTCATATGTATCGAGTAATTCAGTTTCAGTTTTGTCTGGAGACATTAGGATACAAGGAGTATTTGAAGCAATGTTTAGACATAAAAGTGTCCTGGTAGAGAGGAATTCAAATGTGTATTTTAGAGACAGAGACAAGTATTAAAAGAATTAACAATATGGCCTGACTGGCTCATGGATATCAAGAGGGAAAAGTTTCTTTTTTTAATTTTTTTTTCCCATTAGGATTTCTAGAGATATCAGAACTAGTCAGGTGATATTCTACGGCCTGAAGAAGGGTGAGATAGCTATTGCCTCCTATAACAGTTCATGGAGATAATGTATGTTTATCAGATAAAAAGGACCTCAAAGTGAGCCAATAATAAGTCCAGGACAAATGGTCCAATGTGAAGGATTCTGATCTCTGAGTAAATAAATGACTCAGGGATATGTTCAGAACTTGGGTAAGGTGTTAAAAATAAAAAAAAAAAACAAAACTCGATAAATCAAAAAAATAATGAGTATAAAAATAACACCTCTCTTTTAAAATTCATTGGGTGATGCAGAGAAAATAGTAGTTTTTTGTTTGTTTGTTTGTTTGTTTTAATGAAATCACATCGATTTGTGTCTTCACGTTGCGTGAATTGATAAGGAGTGTGATTTACTGTGCAAAACATTTGGGAGTGATGGTGGAACAAGACGTGGTATTTTGCTGTGCTACCTGGTATCAGGGCATTTGCAATCTTATTAGTTAACAGAAGTAATCTCATTAGCATAACTTTCTAACAAGGTAGTTGACGAATCTGAAAAAAAAAACTTAGCTGAGTTTATTAGTGTGGATTCTCCAAGATAACAGAACAGATGGTAGATGATAGATAAATGCGATAGATGATAGATAAATGAGAGAGAGAGGGAGGGAGGGGAAAGAAGGAAGGAGGAAAGGGTGGTGGGAAGAGAGAGATAGGGAGAGAGACTTTAAGCAATTGGTTCATGCAGTTGTGGGGATGGGGAAGTTTATAGGGCAGGCTAGAAACAGGCAGGATTTCTATATTATAGGCTCGAGGCAGAATTCCTTCTTTGTGAAACCTCAGGTTCTGTTCTTAAGGCCTTCACCTGATTGAAAAGCCTCACCTACTTTACAGAGGGTAATCTGCTTTAATTAATTCAACTAAATGCCAGTGTTAATCATCTACAAAATGTCTTCACAACAACATCTAGGGTTTGACCAAACAACTAGGCGCCATAGTCTAGCTAACTTGACACATAAAACTAACCATTACCCTGGGCACGGAGTATAGTTTTGCTGTTTCATGTGATCTTGGCAGAAAATTAACATGTCTATGCCTTAGATATGTCATCAATAAGTAAAGTATGGGACAGTAAATGTCTCATGGAGATACCCTAAATGTTATAATTGTCTTTTTAAATAAAAACCCAATAAATAAGGACAAAGGCAGAAATTATTGAGTTTGAAAAGAATAAAACAAATTGATGAATATAAATTAACTTTTCAAAAATAATAAACAATAAATTATTCAATGTTATTAAATGTAAAAATAAGTAGGACTAGGAATACACAAAAATAGAAAACATAAAGAAGTGAAAAACAGAGTAGAGTGATAAAAATTAACCAAAGCTCTTCAAAACCGTATGGTAATAAAATATCCAAATATGATAAAATTGATGTTTTTCAAACAAGGCCTAATTTGTCATATTCGAAAAGAAGAAGACAATTGAAACTTTCCAGTAATTCTAAGAGAAACTAAAACACCTTCAATTAAATTAGTGTAAATGGTATGCTGAACTTATGGTATTCTTCATAAGACCACTCATAACTCTATTAAAATGTGATTCTTTTTTTCTTTATGTTGTAAAGAAATGTGCCTCATGTGTAATCAAGAAACTAGCTGGCCCTAAGAGTCAGTATGATTATGAATTTAAGGCAACAGAAACGGTTACGGGTCTTTATGGGCAAAAGTGTTTGCTTTACCTCCTATTGGTTGATGTTCCCTAGATGCCATGCACTTAAAGGCCATACTCGTTATTTAGATCTTTACAAATATCACTCCATTTTCAGTGATTGATAAGTGCTCTCAATAATTTTGTGGTTCATTTGGTCACAAACTCCAATACAGTGCTTTTCTAGACCGAATTATCCTAACCGGGTTTTTAGTAGCTCAACCATTAATTTTAATGTCCATTAAGGTTTGGAATTGTGTCAACAAAGTTATCAAGTATACCCAACAATAATATATAATTAATAAATTTAAGTAGCTATTTGGTAAGCTTTTTCTTTATAAAATATAAATTTTTATGTCCAATTTGAAACATCTCTAGATTTCTTTAGCTAAAATATACCTAAATGTTTGAATTTCAATTAATATTAACAGATATACTACGATATATTAAATTTTCCATAAAATGTGGTCTTTAGAACTTTTACAGAAAGAATTTATAAGGCAGTTAAAAACAACTTTCTACAAGGTGGTGTTTGCCTGTACATAAGAAATTATAAAAACTGCATGAAATAAATGTTTTTGAATTTCCTAAAACAAAGATGCTCAATGTCAATCTCAGTCCACATTATTATAATAAAAAATTTGTTTCCTATTCGAATTTTAAGTCAATGACTCTAATAGAATCTGCAAAAATATGAGTGTTATGTCCTGGTGATTTCTTTTATAAAGATGACAAATTCACAATCTTCTCCATTCTAATTAAAGTGCATGTAAACAACATGTATTTTTATACTTAGACTTTTGTTATACGATGTCCTGCCAATAACATTTTTTGTAATATTTGAATTCAGCCATGGTTCATGGGAATGAATTACAGGGAGGTGCTAGATATACCATTTCCTGAAGAATGTTTCCACTATATGTACTCTTATGTTGAAATTCCTTTCTTTCAGAAAAAAAAATACCCCCTTTAATCTAGTCTTTAATTGTAGTAAACATAGACTCTAACTTGAACTAGATATTAATCGCACAAAAAAATGTTTACTAAATAAAACATTTTTAGTGCTTTTAAGTATATGAAGAGTTAGCTGAGATCAATTCTGGTTTTACAGAGACTTCTGGGAACCCAGATAAAATATAACTATGTGATAAACAGATGTATATTTACAGTCATATATTTAGCTTAAATTTTCTAAATTATTAAGAAATTATCTCAAAAGAATTACTAAAATTATTGAAGAATTCTAAAACAATAATCATAAATATCTAATTAAAGAGAGAGACTGGGATTGTGTTCTTTGAACACAATAATAGTCATGCTTCAAAATACCGTCCACTAAATCTGTTTCTTTCATATTTTTATTGGGGCCATGTTATTGTTTCCTTATATTTATCATTAAATGGAAGAGTCTTTCTTCATCAGATCTTTATACATAAATTATGCATAGATTTTATTGCTTACTCTCATTATTAATGTGTGGCAAACAAACGTTCAAATTTTCACCTGAAATAGGAAATGATGCAAATATTATCATTTCTGTGATTCAGCATATAAATTGATATGGGAAATGACTTGAAACTTTCCTTCTGCTTGATTACTTTTCTGTGTTTGTTGAATCTACTGTGCAAAGGACTGTATATCTAAATTCAGTTTTCTGTTTGGGCAGGTGTATAATGTGACTGTCTAGCCTTAATACCGTTGTGTTTCTTTCTGTTACTTTGCAAAGATATGCAATGACGTGTTACAATCCGGCCATGTCATTGGAAATACTGCCAATCAGAAAGTGTTCTTTTAGTTCACGATAAGTCCAGAGTATCTGGGGCTATTCAGGTCAATGTGGCTTTTGTGGAGTTGACAGGCCTTTTCCGTTCCGTGTGTCTATGCTTGGGCATAGGTATTTAAGTGACAGCTTCCTTTTCGAAATCTATGGCTCTATCACATTAAAAGCACTTCCAGATGTGGTAGTCCTGCCTCTCTAATGTTCTAACTTCTATAACTCTTGGCTCTCTAAATTAGAGATTTACAGTTTCTTGATTGTATTTCTTAATACTTCTTAATAGATCACAACTTCCTCATCAATAGTACATCTTTAGTGAGTCTAGTAGAAATTTTTCAGATTGTGTCATGCCATATTCATGTTTCTTTTGATGAAGCCATCAACCTTTTATAATTCTTTGGTCATTTTTATTTGTGTGTTTGTGTGCATTTGTGTTTTTGAGATGAGTGATTTGTACATCTGTGTACAATCCACTCTCTTCACATCATGTAATTTTGATCTCCCTATCTAAATAAATACTATTGAACTATAAAAAGTACAACCATATCCAAGCATGGAGAAATGTCTCTGATATAAATTAAAATTTGAAAGTCCATAAATTGTATATAGACCATATTTAAACTACATACAATATGCGGGGCGGGGTGGGGGTTGGCGATAGAAACATATATTAACAGTGCTGTTAGAATAAACAAATACGTTTTCATTTCTTTCCAAACTTTCTGAGTATTATTTGCCAATTTTGCTATAAAAACTAAACAGTATGAACAAGTAAAACGTTATTGCTACTAATTATATTGAGCAATTATGATTATTTTTTACTAAGTAATATATTAGGCATTTTACCTAAATTTTGATAATTAAACATAAAAACAATTAATTAAAGTAGACATGACCTGTTTCTTTAAATGATGAGGTCACTGAGATTGAAGAATATTGAATCCTATCTGAACTTTATGCAGATAGGAATTGAAAGAACTAGTATTCAAATTCAGAATCCTAGGACTTCATGTTTCTTTTACCATTTTATAAAATATCAGTGCTACTCAAAAAGTTAAAATCTTTTACTCTCATCAAGAATTATTTGCAAGTATAAGTTAAAAAAAACCCCATAAAACAGTGATTTTTTTAGTTTGGTTTTTAAATGACATTGCTTCTTGATGACGGGTAGAATTAAAAATATTTGTTTTATTTTTTGTGCCCCTCAAAGGAGGCAAAAATCAAGGGGGTGCTCTTCTAATATTGATAGTTCCATAAAATGATTGCTTAGTCCTTTTATCTAGTTGATATTAATGAAATTGATGTAATGAAAATATATAACTGCTAATAGTTAAGCTCTTCAGTAATAAAACATTCTTTACCTAGAAAGCAAAAACCACAGACACTTCCACATTAAGTGAAAGCTACTGGCAATATGTCAAATACATTTATTAAATATGAGAATCATTAAGAAATAAAGCAATTGAATAATTCTAAACAGAATTAAGAAAACCAATATAAACACATACTTGTAGAACACATTTTTCATCTATTGAGCATTAAAGTAAAATCTAGGTAATTCTATAACAGGACCATGTGTATTTACTTTTGAATTACTATCTGATCAACTTGGTATTTTTTGATGTTAATTAGTTTGCACCAACATTTACCCTATCCGGCCTTAAACAAAACAGAAGACTCATGAGGATGAAACACAAATTTTGCAAATGTTAAAGGAATAAAAGCATCTGCAAGATACTTTACATAAGCATCATAAAATATATCCCAAAAGGCATTATTTGAAACTACGAAAAGGTTTATTAATCATATCAAAATGAATAGCATACAGTACATTTGGGAGAGCAAAACATATTACATTCTAATTCTTCTCATATGCCCTAGATTCTCATATGAAAGGGCAATATAGCTTTCATAGGTCAGTTGCTATTTTGGATCACCACATGTTTCTATTTATAACATGATATATTTACTAACAGATCAAAGAGGTTAATTACCTTATGAAATTTAGCATAAAGTTATAAATGAGATAGGAGGTCAGGTCTTATAAGTATCAGAACAAAGACCCTTTAATTAAATTATATTTTCTCTGTTCTAAATAGAGGGTGCTTCATGTAGGTATGTGAAGATAATCATCTTCTAAAACAATTGTGGACTTGCAGCTGGTTAACTCTAAAAACATTATTTTCACAAAGGATATAACTTCCTAGTAAAAATTATTTATGTTTTATTAAAATGTAGCTTAGGCTCTATGACTTTCAACAACAACAAAAAAAATTAAAGTCATTTTTATTAGTTAGAAAAAAAACCTTTTTGCTGTTTACACAGATGTGATCTCAAGATAGCATTACTTCTGTTACTAATATTTGTATTAATTTAACACAATATTATAATATTAATATGGGTTTTCAATGCTTATATCCCTTTAGAAAATATAGCTTACAAGAGCTACTATTTGATGGGTACATTTTACAATCATATAAATAGCTGTTATTAGTCATTTTATTAAAAATGAGATTAAAAATATTTGTCATCAAATTTTGAGTCAGGAAATGTATTAATCCTAGCAAAAACAGTCCTTAAAAAGTCATAAATCAGCTGTGCGTGTCTAAGGAACATATAAGTAATTGTTATGACCTTTGTCTAAATATCAAATGTAGTCCATGTTATCTTAACGTCTCTCTAGAACAAAGAGAATGATCTTCTCTACCAAATTAATAACCTTCTCTACCAAAGTAAGTGGCTGAAGAGACTCTTAATTTAAAAATAAAATAAAAATTAATTTGTTAAAAATTAGCTCATTAATCACTCTCATAGTATATGATATGATTAAAAAAGAAAAAAAAAACAATATGTAGAATTTATCATTTATTCCTCCATTACAGTTAAGAAAATTAAGGTCTAAGGTAAGATTAAGGTCTAAGGCCTATGGCAAACCAAAATTTTATCCCCATTAAAGAATAATGAGATCCAGTAAAAATAATTTTGCTAATTGCTGCAGGAAGATGTCTAAAATAACAAAAATGGCTCACCTATCAAAAGCAATAGTTTCCTTGTCCAAATTTTTCTGATAAACATGTTTCTCATCCATACTTTCTTCAAGGTTCTCCCATCGCCCTGCCACCAATCCAAAGCTATTAGTAAGCTCTGCCCAAATCCAGTTAGTTTCCGCCTTGCAAGACATCTTAAAATTACCCATTCTAGTTCCTAAAACCCTATGATCTTTCCTAACCAGGTTCTTCCAGTTCAGATGTTCCTGAACTGTCAGGTTGGTTTTCTCCGTTGGAATAGAAAGTTTATTAACTTATCATGAGCAACAGATTTTTCCAGATGAGTTATGGAGGCTTTGACTCACTCCAATTTTATATTGCTAGTAAACAGCTGAACCAACTCAATGCAGTTCTACAAATTTTATAACTATCTTCACTTGGCAGATAGTGGTGCCAGTCATGTTTTCTTTAAAAAAGAATGTTTCTAATTTTATTCTCCAATTAGTAATGTCATGAATAAAATTATACGTATTATCTTTTGGCTTATTCTCTACTAGCATATCTCATTCTGTAGAAGATTCCGTGTGAAATTAAAATGATATATTCCTCAAATGTTTTATTGAACTCAACAGGAAAATGGTCTAAGCCTGTTGTTTTCTCTGTAGGAAGACTCTTACTTGTAATTCAGGTATGTCGGTGGCTGTAGGACACATGAGTTTTCTGTTTATTTGTGTGTCATATTTGGGAAGTTGTATTTTTTTCTGGGAACTTATTACACACGTTATCAAAACTATTAAAATTATGTGTTTATATCATTCTTATATTTTTTACATACTCGTGAATAAACTCATTTAATCTCTTTGCCCCCAGATTTTAAATCCATTTCCAACAATGTCATTTTATCTCGGTGTGTATTTCTGAACACTTGCTATTCCTAAGCACAGTGCCATGGACATACCTCAAATTAAAAATACTTTTTTTATATAATATCTAGTTTATATCCATGTTTCATTTACTTGTCATGTCTTTTAAGTCTCTCCAAAACCCAAAGTCTCTAATTGTATTTTTTATAATGCCATCAACTTACTGAAAAAAATTGCATCATTTTTCTTGTTGAATGTCTCTTTATGGATCCATCTGTTTCTTTGCTTGTGCTGTCACTTAACTCATTTGCCTGCTTTTACATTTCTAGTAAACAGTATATTAACTCCAGAAGCTTAATGAAATTTAATCGTGTTTTTCTTTTTCTTAGAATATCCACATGCAGTTCTGTGAATTTCATATTACATCACATCTAGGAGCACATATAGTATTTAGTTGTGACTGAATGCTTAGGCAACGCCAGCCTCATGCTTGCATCAACTTTGACACCTATACGTCTAATGATTTAACCCATGGATTATCTCGTTTTGAGTCAATATTATAATATAATGTTTATTTGAAAAATTATTAATTAAAATTATTCTGTAATGATTTTTTCTCTGATGAACAACATGAGTATTATTTATTTTGAAATAAATTCATACAGAAGACATAGGGTACATTTCTAATTATTTTTCAAAGAAAAAGACTAATTACATCAAAAGGTATCGAATTCATTTTTCTTTAGCATAATATTAAGAACTCATTTTTATAACACATTAAATGAGTTTCGATCAGTTTAAGTAGAGAGACATTTAAAGTTCAGTGGTATCCCTTTTATATTGTTTCTTGTGTCTTTCTGATAAAACCATTATTTTTAATAGCTGTTTATTTCTGTCACAAAAAAAAGTCTTAGGTTTCTACTGTATATATCCTGCCCCTGACATGGAATCAGTAATTCTTTTCAGAAAATATAGCTAGTTTTTGTTTTTGTTTGTTTTTTTATGGACAATCATTTAATAATTACAAATTATAGTCATCATTGCTACTAGGGATAGTTCTTGCTTTATGGCTTTTTAGTAAACAAACAGCAGTTCATATGTATGTGTGTGTGTCTTTGTGTGTATTTCTGCATTTGTATTATTTATATTATAAAATCATGAATTTCCCATTAATTTTAACATTACAGTGTTTGTAATGTAACTTCTTGATTTTTATAGTTTTTGTCCTACAAAATCTTTTTAGCTAACAGCATACATATAATTGCTTATTTGTTATACATAGAAAATATATACACATATAATTATATGTATTAAATAGTTTGAATATAATAGTAACAACATCACATAATAATACAAAGAAAGAATAAAAATTAAGATTTCTTTGTGGTATTTGATATCATAATTCATTACACTAATTAGAAATAACCAAAATGCTGTTATATGGTTATGCAAATTATTTGTGTTTGTATTAGGTAAAATAATAGCTCTTCAAATTTGTCCATGTCCAAAAACTAAGACCTGTGAATATGTTACCTTACAAATGTTATCTATATATTTCAAAAAAGGGAATTAAGGTCACAGATGAAATTAGGGTTGATAATCAGCTAAGTTTAAAACCTTAAAATAGGGAGTTATGTTGAATTATTCAAGTAGAACCGATTTAATCACATGAGTTCTTTAGAAGTGGAAGTTGGGGGCAGAGGACTAGGTAGAAAGATGTGACATGAGAAGTCGTCCTGACTTATTGGCCTTGAAAATAGGCATAATAGTTAAGAATCATTAACTAAAGACTCTTAACACTTAATAATTCCTACTATTTTTTATAATAAAGGAGCTACTGAGACATCAATTTAAATGAACTCACTATAGCTCACCCAGTTTGTTTTTATTGTTAAACATCAAATATTGCTTTGTATAGTTTTCAAAAACATGATTTATTTCTCAGTAGGGAACCTTTAAATTCATGAAATTTATAATTAAAAATCCCTAAACACATAGTAGTTTCAGTATATGTAGTTACTACTTCTTAAATTGGTGGTTTCTTTTTTGAAGTACCATTTTCCTTGAATTATATGATAGTCAAAAATAAATTTACATTGTAATCTTCAATATATTAACAAGAATCATGCATTTACCTTTGACAAAGCAATATAGGTGAGCTAAAATACTTTAAAAATATATAAATTTACTGGAAAGGCTCTCTATATCCTATCTAATTTGTGACTGTCAAAATAATCTAAATTCTAACTTACCTAACGTAATCAAAATATAACTATCAACTAACATGAGAAAAATGCTATTGTAGAAAAGTTCTTGGGTTCGTTGATAAATACAGTGGGTCACTGCCATCATAAAGGTCCCGAGATATTTTCATCTTTTGCTGTACCATATTCATCAGTGCAGGCTTTGACTTTTCACTAGCTCTGCTCATGTTTGCAAGATGACTCCTATTTTGTAAAACAAAAAAAAGAAAAAAAGAAAGAAAGTGGTAGAAGGCCTACCACATATCTAGATTAAATGTGTCTCAGTTTTAAAAGAGACAGCTTTTCTTAGAAACACTGAGCCATTTTTCCTGACAACTCATTAACCAGAATATTGTCCAATGCCCAAGAATAAAGCAATCATTGATGGGAGTAATAACATTACTATGTTTGGCTGATAAAATAATTAGATTTATCCCTGACCAGAGTTTAATGACATCCTCTGAGTGTTTATTAAGTTAAGATTGGCTAGAGTATGTTGTAAAAACAAACCAGCTGAAAAACCTCAAAGATTTCAAACAGTAAAGTTTATTTCTCACTCATGCTACATGTCGATACATGGACCTCTGTTCATCTTGGATACTCGTAGATGGGGACTAAGGAGGCTATATTTCATCACATATTTCCACAATCACAGAGGCCAAAAAAAAAAAAGCATGTGCCACACCTTACAGCTTCCAATTTAAAGTGACACGTGTCACTTCTATGAACAATCTGAGTTTAACATGGTATAAATACATAATACTCCTATAAGAAAGAGGATCCGACATTTGGAAGAATATACAGTTTATATAAAAGTACCTACATTTGGTTGCTAAATATTTTGTTTGTTCCCCCTCCACAGGCAGATTATCATCCCCGCCCCCTCATCCCCTGCAGCCAAGGTTTTGACCAGGTACTGTTTTGGACTAAAAGTGAAGGGTTAATGGACAGTAGATCACAGTAATTTCTTCAGATTTGAGAGTGCTATCTTGATCTATAATTTTATGAATTGGAAAGAAAATTCTGTGTCTCACCCTATACTTTCAATAAACAAGAGTGAGACAGGGATAAGAGAATCCAAATAAACAAAACCACTTAGAAAAGAGAGGAATGGAATGCACACAGCATTACTTGGTCCATAGAAATACAGAAATTCTGTTATCCAGATATTAAAAAGTAACCAACCCTAGGAGTAAGAAATACTCTTTGATTAGACCTTGATTTCACTGCCTGGAAGTATTTCCTTCACTCATTTCTTCTTCGTTATTCTTGCTTCCACCCACTGTGATTCTTACTTCCATTCTCTTTCTTTTCATCATTTTCTATCTTGATCAAATCTGAAGAAAGCACTGGATAATGCATCCTTCTTGAAGGTGAAGCGCTCTTTTTCCTTGCTCTTGTCATAGGAAGTCAGAGTCTCTTTTAGTCTAAGGAAGGAAAAAATTCTTTTCACAGTATACTATTGTAAAAAAAATTTTAGTCTTGTGTTTTTTATCAGCTTTAAGTGCCAGAATCCATTCTCATAATTCTATTGAAGACGTGCTTCTTTCTCTAGACTTAAAATCAGATACTTTGAGAGTACGCAGCTTCCCCAGGTGAGGCAGGTTTTCCTGCAGCATTTAGTCCAACTGAAAGAGTTTGCTGGTGCCTCCCTCATGTTTTACGACAGTTTCACCATGGCTGTAGTGGCCATGCTCTTGATTTTGTAGTTGCCACAAGACTGAGTTGAATAGGTCTTGAATGTTTAACAAATGTCTTAATTATATTTTTCACTGATTGAGAGAGAAAATAAGTTGCCTCTTCTCCTCTTATAGATTTGTTTTTACTCTTTCTAATATATTTGTTCTTGCTTGCAAAATAGTCATTTTTTTTTTTTGCTCCTCAAGCAAACACATTCTAGTGTTTTCTTACTCTTACTTTTTTTTTTTGCACTTCACATTAAGTTACAGTTATTACAGTTACTTCAAAATTATCTGACATCAGTTTTTCACACACGTAATAACATGAATTGTCCTCCTCCTCACCTCCAACAACTATTTCCTCATTGCATCCTACCCAGCTCATAAGCCATTTCCACAGGCTTTAATATAAAGGTTTAGTTTAAGGCAAATCAGACTTCCGTTATGATTTTCTGTTCATATAAACCAGGTTATACAGTCCAAAAAGAAAGGCTTATTTCTTTCTCGCATTAGTGATACACTGCTATTTGGCTGTAGTTCTGATCTATAGTGTTTTTAGTTTTGGACTCAAACTAACAAAGCAGCCTCTGTCTGAAGCATTGCCCATTTCCATGGTGGAGACGGAGGACATGCCAAAGTATGTGCTGGCTTCCACAGCTTCTTTCAGAAAGTTTGCATTAGGGTTCAGTAAATGTGATAGAAATTTTGATTATTTTCCCATTTTCCTAGAAAACAAAGCCTGAGGCAAAGGTTTCTATAATAGCACTTTATTGGGTGATGCAGTCAAAGGAAAGCAGGAGGGAAGGATAATGAAAACGAGGCCAGGAAATGGTGAACACAGTGCACAGCTTTGTAAGAAGAGTATTTGTTTCCAGTGAGGTCTGCGGAGAGAGAGGGCGGAATTATCTATCGCTTCTTGAATTACTCCATGGTTCGTGAGGACATGGGGAAGAACTGACCCACTGCCTCCACCATCGCTCAGAGATCACCCACTGAGACATCGGCTTCCCTGTACTTCAGGAGTTACTGTTGAAAATCGCAAGCATCTAGCTGGGAAGCAACAGCCAAACGTAACAGTGGAGGCCTCCTCCATGAAAGCTGCAGAATCAGGTCTGCTCAGGTGAGCTGGACTCATGAACATGTGCTGGGAGTCACCATTTCTTCCTTCAGCATCAACAGTACAACACCAGCGCAGAAGTCAGAAGCTTGATTATGGGACTTGCAGAAGGCTCCGGAAGGTTCATTCAAGGGGAAGAGGGGGTAGAGAAAAATTGGTTCAAAAGGCCATGAGAGCTGAGCAGGTAGAGCTTGTTGTCACAAGGTGACAAGAGAGTTCAAAGAAATTCCCTCCAATGCCTATTAGAACCTCTCCCTCTGAGTTTACAAGCACGTAGTTAGTTTCAGCATCTTTATGGAGGCTCTTCATTATCATCAAACCAAAAGCCAATGCTAGTGAGTCTCATGAGGAGTGTGCATTGTTTTTAGCACAAATATATAACTGACAAAGCATGTTATACCACTGATCTATTCTTTCACTCATCGATTCCAAGGGTTCATTAATGTAACTAATTGTCTGGCACTATGCTAAACAATAGGAATAAAGAAACTAAGGTGTGCTGTGCTTGTCTGGAGTGACTTCAAGTAGCAAATGGGACCTGAATTAGAATTTAGACATTTCAAAGACATTGAAAGAAAATGGAGAGAAGAAAAAAACATGTCAGGAATATAATAACAAAAAATAGCTTAGAGATGAATGGCATAAGAATTAAAGAAGAAAGGATTACAATCTTCAATAAAATCAATGAAAAAATATTCACCTTTAAAGAAATTTTTTAGATATATCAAAAGATATTGGTACACCAAGTAGGAAGATACAAATCCAAATATTCTAGAAAAGTGAAAACAAAACAAACAGAAAGACAATAAATCCAGTGGAACAGGGATTAGACTGCTAAGAAATTTCTTCAGCTAACTATTAAAAGATAGTGGGAAGGCCGTTTCAAATTTTAAGAAAAAACGATTTTATTCACACTTATCTTTTTTGACCAAACTTTAGAATTCTTCCCACCCTACAGTGGAACCAAGGAATAAAACGAGAACACAGTTGGAAGGAAAGAGTGGATCCAACTCAGAAGAGTATTAAAAGAACTCTCATGAAATACAGTGTTCCAACTAATTTGGACTCATTTTTTTCCCCCTAGTAAATTCAGACTTCTTATAGACTGTAGTCAAGAAGGACAAAAGAAATATTTGGTTGGTTCTAGTCAAAAACTCTTAAATAACATAACCATACCAATAATCATTAATCCTTGGCTGTCAGAGTAAAACAACGTTGTTTTAATTTTATTATTTATTTATTTACTTACTGTAAAGTTGAAGAAATTCGACATTTGGCAATCCATGAACTGATGCTCTCAATTTACTCTAGCTTCCATCTGGCATTATACTTAATCTTTACAATAATGATGATTATATACCCTACGCTATACTCTTATTTTTACTCTTATTTTTATTATAATTTTTTTATGATCTTGTATTTCTACCTAAATAAAATGCCTTAAAATGAAAAAAAGTTCAGTTCCTTCATTAATTAGGCTATAGGTGAATTTGTCATAACAATAAAACCTCAAAATTCAGACATTTAAATGCATTTAAGAAGTGCATTTCTGTCTACCAGAACAGTCTTCTGTAGGTGGACAGTCAGGCCACATAAGAGGTTATTATTCGTGAGGGTTCAGGCACCCAGGTTTCTTTATTCTTACCGCTTTGCTCCTCCTGGATGTCTTCATCACATGCTTAATAGAAGCTGGTTCACTAGTACAACATTTGTTTTCTTTGGAAACAAAGAAAGAAGAAAAATAGAAAGTCATTATTTTAATTTGTTTTATTAAATGTAATTGAGGTCACATTAGTTAATAATATTATATAGGTTTCAAGTGTACAATTTGATAATAGTTCATTTGTATATTGCAAGTCAAATCTCTTTCCATCACCATATATTTGACCCCCTTTACCCATATCTACCATTTTAATTTTTAAAATGTGTGGCCCTAAGCTGCTCTTATACGATTGCCTTGAATTTAGTTGCATGCCACATGTAGCAGTAAGACAGGCTGTGGAAAGAAGTTTGTAACTTTGCAGAAAAATCAGACCAGCAAGAAACCAAGCAGCACTCAGAGATTTGGAGAACTCAGGTTTATTACGTTGGCAGTTCCAGAAGAGCTAGCGCTCTGAAGATCTGGACCCCGAGCTCAGGGGTAACCTTACTTTTATAGGGCTTAACAAGCAAAGGCAATATCTAGACAGAACAAGCAAAGGAGAGGGTGAGTCTTCAGTTGATCTCGAAGTCACCCTCCCTTCAGCCTATTCGGCAAGCATGTCTACATAAGCAGAACAAAGAGTTGATTACAAGGATAACCATTTGAGTGGAAAATTCCTCTTCACTGTGTCTATATGAGATGAGGGAAGAATGAATGATGGAGGAAACTTTTGTTTACATAATTAAACTGTTCTGCGGTATTTTATAGTTACAAATTATGTTGCATGTAGTATGTTGATTATATTTTTTAAATGAAACCACTAAGCAATATACAGCTTTGGGAAACATGACAAAAGAAAGAGTAAGCAAAAGCATAGAGTCAAGGTAGATATGTGTACATTTACAAATACATAGTGCCATAGGAGTTTCTGATACGCTAGTTGACTTTAGAACTTTGTATGGTGGTCATAGGAAGAAATGTAGAGATTTCTAATCTTTGTGAGGTTAATAAAATAGAAGTACCCCCTTTTATCCGATAGCATGGTCACTGACCATTGTTAAATCTTGAAGAACTATAAGAGAAATTAAAAAAAAAAAACTGAAGTAAAATAAACCAGAAAAAGATATCTTTTAACCGTTACAAATCAAAGTTCTTTCCTTATTCACAAAGTAAAATTTACAGTGAGAAATAGGCTTAGAAGTTGTGTTATGTGAGGTCATATGTTTGTGTGCATGTTATATGTGTGTGTGAGCATGTGATTGAGGGAAGAAAGCACATGGAATCTCTTTTAAATCATATAACTTTATGTTTGTCCTTTTTAAAAAATAAGTTACTGTGGTTAACTAATTTTCTCTTATTTGTGTTAGATGCATTGTGTATTTCAAGTCTTAAAATAATAATAATATGAAATTTCAAAAGAAAATGACAAACTAGACAATATAGGTATGATTTTGGTCATATACTATGTCTCAATCTAATACAACATGACATTCACCTACATAAAGAATTACAGGAATATAGAACTAGGAGAGCATGCAGAGTCTATATATTTTATATATCCCAATACTTCTGATCTAAAAATAAAAAATTAAGACTAAAATTATATATCTTTCTCAAAATTCTTGGACTAATTTTTGATGGATCTGTAAGTAATACCCACAAGTCTAACTACTAGTGAGAATTATGAGAATCAGTTAATGGAATTTCGATCAGATATAGATTGACAATCTGTCACACACATATACTGACTCAGTGAAAATAACTTTAAAAACTTACTCATAGAAAAAGTTAGGTTAAAAAAGGTGAATATTTCATTCAAAATAGAAAGGTAGTTCAAGAAATATCATATTCTTACTCCAGCATAGGTGTTCATACTCTATAATTACTTTAAATGTACAATCCAAATTAGTATTTATTTTTATTGCCGAAATAAGTTATTCCAAAAATTCACCATTGTGGCACTTATAGTAAAATAAGAATTTTATTAAAATCATAAGTTTAACATCTAACTAATGTTATTAATATGTAGCATGAGTATACTATTGTATTTAATCATTTTTTAAAGTTAAAATATCAGTAGTATTTAAGAACTGTTTTTTCTTTAACGAGAGTACATAATATACTGTAACATAATATTAATAAATACATTTAAAACCGCATATATTTAATTAAATTTTATTTCTCATGTCAAAATGATTTATCATTTACCTTCTATAAAATACCCTCCTTAATTTTGAAGATGTCTCTGGGCAAGTATTTTTCATGTGTCTTCTTCTGTAGGAGAAGTTAATTTACTCATTAGAGAAATCTGAAACCAGAATTTCAAATTTCTAGAAGTATGCATCTTCGTTAAACATTTAGATAGTAACTAGGAGTTCTTTACTCTCCTAAAACGATCATTAAAATTATCATTATGCAGCTTCTCTCTGTTGTCTCCTGATTATAGAACTGGCCATGCATCGAAGAGAACTGTGCCCTGGGGTTAATGATAAAGGCCAAGTGCATCCAGCAATACTGGCACTTATGTGACTATCGCTGCGCTACCACCCAGCAGAAACCTTATGAAATTCTATACTGACTGCTTCACTGATTTTTGATATCGAAGAAGTCATTCTTCCTTTAAGCCTATTATAAATAAGTGGGTTAAAGAAAAAAAATATATATAAAATGCTAGTGGAGCGAGAGGAAAAGTTTATCCCAAACTGTGGAATACAATTACTGCATGTGGCCTTCTGGATGTGGAGGGAATTGTTATTACGTCTAATGAAATGTGGAATTGTTACAAGTTAAAATGCCTTCTCTTTAGCAAAGCTTAACATTTTGAGTGCTTTAGTTTATTTCCAGGAATAAAAAGTGTTTCACATAAGTTTTATTGATATAAAAAACAAAACTTATATAGCAGAAAATATAAAGGAAAATTTGATTTCATGAATTTTAAGATATCTAAATTTAAAAATATCCATTTGTTATTATTTGCTTCAAGAAAGGAACCTAACTTTTTTACCTCTGGAGGCAAGATAACTTAGAGTTTTTGAAAACACTAGGCTAAAAGTTTTTTGACATTTTTGGACATGGTAAATATTTTATGAACCAAGATGGATTGGTTCAGTTTATTGCACTGTCTAATTCTAAGCACACCAGTTTTTTCTGTGGAAGCAAGCTAATCTGAAATAAAAACTGAAAGAATATTTAAAGATAATTAAAATATATATACAGTAACTATGACATTTAGTACATTTAATTATGCTTACTAGATTTGGTATTGGTAAAAATAACCATAAAATACCTATTTTTGACTCAGCTGAACTAAGTGACGGCAAAAAAAGTTTACAGCTCCATAGTGAGGAAATTACTTGACGGTGATAATAAAGTAATAACAAACTGCATCATGCTTTTTACACCCAGCAAGTGTCAGAATTCAGACTAACAGAATCTAGACAAGACTTGCCTGTATTCCATGAAAAAGTTAAATTATAAAAACAGTAATTTAAAAATATCACTTTCTATTTCTCTTGAAGAAAATTTTTCAGAAAATCAGTGAGAATTTCCTGACTTTGTATCATAATTACATAATAGAGACTACATATAATTTATTGTAATAATGTCTCCATACCCATAAGGGATAAAATTATAATTACTCCAAGTCCACAGCTAATGAGTAAAGTAGATAAATTTTAAAAAATAATTGTTCATAAAATTTTTACCTAATGGCACAATTTTATTAATTTGATGGTTATTAAAAAGTATGTTGGTGAAATGATTGGCAAATGAATTCAATTAAGAGCCCATGAATTTTGCGAAAATGAGACCTTTGATAGATGCACACATGGATTGTCCTTTAACTGAATTTTCTTCCTATTTCAAGTTTTAAACCCTACTAGTTAGAAAAGAAGATAAGCCCTTCCATATTAACTTATTTACATATTTTTTTTTCTTTTCTAAAAGCATGCCTTCGGCAATCAATGTCCTAAGTAGGTGTTTATCAGGAAATGAGGCACACAGATCTAGAGATGGCCATACTGATGTTTCTATAGAGTTCAAGAAAAAAAAAAATGTGAGAACTTGTGCCATTTCCCCCACTTTTGTCTATTTTTTCATTAGAGGTGTCCAACCTCACATCGAATTGATGTGAGCGAGTTTTTATGCCCTCAATATTGTTATAAATTCAGGTAAAAAGAAAAAGAATTAATATGACACATTGGTAGAATTTATTGAAAGAACTGACAAATATGCTTGGAATAAGTAAGAGTAATGTTATGGAAATATGATCCCATAATTAATTTGAGAATGTGTACTGAGAAATTAAAAAGTATCCCCTAAATGTCTATGGGAGGGTTTGATATTTAACGGTGCTGCAATGGAAATGGCCTAACATCTGTAGTTCTATAAACTGAGTTTCTTTCATGAAAATAAGTGTAAATTACCCTTTCTATTGGAGATGCAAGTTGACAGCAGACATAAAGGGCTGCAGCAAAAAGACTACAGATGAGCAATTCTTTGTAAAAGGAGAGAATATACATTTCTAAGTTAATAAATAAGCAACAAGATAGCATTTTATAGTGCCCATTGGAAAGAAAGACTCTTGAGCAGCATGAGAGTTAAAGAAGGCACTGAATTTAAAGGGAACTTTTAGCATAAGTTAAATTATAAGCTAAATTAAGCTTTACCTTAATATGTAATAAAGGTCTCTATTCAAGCTGTTGACAAGGTCAGTTGGCATGGGTATAGATGACCATAGATTAACTCAAAGTACTATAGATATGGCTAGTATTTGGAAAACTAGTTCTTTAATGAACCAAGACTATATATTAAACAAATTAGCATTTTGATGGACTTTAAATGGAGAGAAACTGGAATTTATCACAGAACCTTAAAATTCTATTATCTTTCTGTCATCTACCTGCCTCCTATCTATCTCTGCATACTTTCATAACGTTCCCTTAATTAATAATAGTGACTGGCATTCTTAATCCTCTTGTTGATCTCATACGTTTCTGAGTAAAAGAATTCTTTTGGATATGTTTTCAGATAAATATGTAAACTAGAAAAAAATTAAATTGTTACTGGAGTTATGATTGATATATTCACCAAAAAACATGACTGCTGAAAATTTATTTTAATATATTTCTGAGAAAATTGGGAATGTGTACTATCCATTTTATTTTTGCACAATATATAGAGTAGTAAACATTTTTAAAAGTCATTAAAACTTAATAAATAAAACTATTAATATCACCTTGGTAGTTGGGAATTTCACTACAATACTTTTAGTATAGTACTTTTTTTTGAGGGGGGGTAGATGATCAGTCAATATTTTTTCAGATTTTCTGCAGTGAATATATCCTAATTTTTTTTAATAAAAAAATAAAGATTGAGACACCTAGAATGATCTTGGTAAACAATATCTAAAAGAATGTTGCCTAGGCAGTCTTCATGTGTTCTATATGTAATATACTAAATTAAATATACTTAGTTCTTTACAATTACATTTATAATTAAAATATCAAAGTATTCTGTCAATTTAAAGTTATGTTACTCTCATGATCATAATGAAAGCCTCATATTAATATAGTATATATTTATTGAACCAAATGAATTAAAAAGTTAGTAATAAAAATCAGTGATTCTGAAAGTAGATAGTCCATAGGATGACAGTCTGCTTATTTTGAACATAATAGATGGATTTTTTTAAAAAAGGCAGTTGATTCAATATCAATAGCATGTTCTCTGTTTTACTGTTTGTTAGAAAAATTGGGTCTATCCCCAAGGATTAAGATGTATAAAGAATTAGCAAAGTCATATGACTATTGGTCCTATATTTATTGCTAATCCTGAGTAGCCTAATACATGCTATTATTGGTCCTATATTTATTGCTAATCCTGAGTAGCCTAATACATGCTATCCATTATCATTATATTAATATATAATTTAATCTCTATTTAAAGCATATAACTTATTTTTCTGTTATAAAATATTGTTGCAATGTTACTTTCATCTTCTTTTATCCATATATTTGTTACTTTTAATTATAATATATTTAGGAACCTTTACATTTTATTTATTAACTTGAGTGTTTGGGGGAAAAGATGATAATTCAAAATATACTAAATGTGACCAGATATAGTATTTAATTTAAAACAGAAAATATAACCAAATCTAATATAATAGGATATACTTATATATCTCTAGTTACAAATATCTTAAGAATGACACTCCAGATTCACTGATTTACCTTATTTTCAGATACTGTAATGATAGTAAAGTCTTCTGCTATCCCAAGGTCTTGAAGACACATCATTTCTATTATCCTCATTGATTGAAGCTACTTATAGGGAACCATGCATGTTTTTGTATTTGTAAAAAGAGACTGCCAAGCCTGCACACTGGCTCAGTCCATATGTATCACATGAAGCACATGCAGATTTCCTATACACAGCCTTAGAATGCTTGAGCTCCGTCAATATACCAATCATTAGGAATCAACCAAATATCCCATCTGGATATTTCATCAAGAGTCTCATATTGTAGTCAAAAGGATTGGCATGAAAATAATTGAATTACAAGGTAAAGTTTTAAGTGTGTTAACAACAGTAGGCTCCTATAGAAAAAAAATTAGGCTCCTATCCTTCCACAGAAACTGGAAGATAGTACATTCCTTGATAATTCCATTTCAAAAGGATGACTTCCACTCCTTAGAGAAAGACATGCCTGTGTTATAAAATAGCAAGAAGCTTTTCAAAAAGATTTACATCTCAAAATGGCACAGAAAAGATTTACAGTTACAAGTTTTCTAAAGTAAATGCCCTAAGAAAAGAGAAGCGGTGGGCAGGGATTGGAGCAGGTTAAGTCAGGAAGATGCCTATCAGAGATTTAGACAGGTAGAGGGGATTGTTAAGACATTTTTATCCAATCCACCCTTTGATGGAACAATTCGACCAGGACTTTTAAAATCCTAGCTTCTCATTGAACGACTTCAAGAATATAGTCTGGGTGGCTGGTTTCGGCAGGATTGTATGGTGGAAGGACTAACTGAACCACCTGCTGAGACTCGGTAGTAGAGGACACTTGCACCCTGGTGTGAGCAAAAAGACATTTAATAATGGAGACTGATGAAAAACAGAAGGAAAACAAATATTAATAGTTGGACCAGACTATAAACTGGGTCCAGAGGGCAGCCACTTACGAATATTCTTGCATATTGGGCTTGAGCATCTTTAAAGTGGTGGAGTGAGGACAGCAGTGGCCATCTGACAAATTTCTCAGTTTGCAGGCTGAATATTTTTGATAATGGCATAGACTTCAGGTAGAATTCAGTAAGACTGTCCAGGGTCATGGCTATTTCCTAGAGCAGAGCCTGGATGATGAAGGGGTTCTAGGAAACTTACTGAGTGGTCCATACAGCAACTTCTCCAGGCAAGAGATTTACCATTCGTGATCCTACTATTAATGATGAGTCCTTTGAAGTTTGTATCAAGCCGTCTGGCTTTAGTTCATTGAGCTTTTATAATCTACACGGAAAGGCCAACTATAAGACAACCTAAAATCTCAATAGAGCTCTGGACAGTCAGATTTTAGTTCTCAGTGATGCCAGGTCAGGAGGGTGGAGGCGGGGGAATTAGAAATGTTGGTTAGGTGAGTTGTAGTGAGAAAGAGATAAAAACAATCGAAAATGTGGTAAGGACTGACAAAGTGTCTCATAGATAATGAGAAGACCAGAATCTGATAACTCACAGAGTGTGCTAAGTTTTCTATTAAAAAACAAAATTTCTCTCCACAGTTATCCTCCTTTTAATTAAATATAATCAAAGTAAGATTAATCTCGATTGCAAAATAAGGCCGGTCTCTTTATTTACATAGGTGCATCAAGAGTGCTAATGGATCACATAAGCTTGTATAAGTTTGCTTTAGTGAGTTTCTTTAAGGAATTCCAAATTGTGCTTTTAAAAACCTCTCAGAGCCAGGAAGCTAAGTCAAGAACTTGTCACTGGATTTCGCCTACCTTTAGATTTGTGTGAATTCCTTTCATCTTGTGGGGTCCCAAATATCCTAAGGTTCCTGGGCCTTCCAGAAAGTTATTTGTCAGGCTGAGAACCAAATACTCAGGTACCAGACCAACTTTCCCAAGAAGATTTTGTAAGCATTGGCCCATAAAGTCAACTTTAGTTCTTTAAAAGTGCCTGATCGCATCCACATCGATACACAAATTCTCAAATATTACATTCCAATCCATTCCTTGGTTATATAAGCAATACTTCCAATTATGCCCTGTTCCAAGGAGAACATATTCTTATTGAATCTATAAAATAATCATATTGTCATGGAAATAAAAGTAGTCAGTAAGAGTTTCCAAATTTTGGAGGGAATGGGCAGAGACAAAAATATATGTTTAATTTCTCTTTATAAAATCATATGCTACCAAGTTGTTATGAGTTATAGATAACTTAGAAAAGAGAAAAGGGTACCTCATATCCAGGAACTAGATCGTGAAACATCAATTTTCCAAAAAAAAAACAAAAAACCTGTAATCATCCTTCATCTATCAGATCACTCAGTTCTCTGTAATTAATTCTCGTTTTCCCTGATCTTGGCTTACCAGCCTCTTGAACTTGGTAGCCTAGGGTTAGGAGACGGGGCTGGTAGAGTGTTCCTTGCTGTTTTGATTAACTCTCAGTGTAAGTCAAAATTATACTTCTAACAGCTGTGGTTATGGTCCTGGCGGGTATTTCTCCCTCAGGGGCAGAAAGCACCCCTTTCCCCATCTGTAATGGTGTCCCCAGTGCCTCAGTGGTGCGTGACAGGTGACAGTTTTTGTTTCTCTTCTCCCCACAGATTAGAGCTTTCTCTCCTCATAGTTGATAATGGAAAATGGTTCTTATACAGTTTGTTTGTTTGTTTGTTTTTTGCCCCTCTCATAGCTGTCTTTCTACTCCGGCTCATTTTTAGGAGGCAGATGTTCTCAAGACTCTTAATCCTTTCCTGTGAGCTTCTCTGGGGGTTGATGGAAAAAGGCCAGCAAGCAGGTGAGACCCCCTCCCTGCATTGCGGCCCCCTAGGGTGTTAATACTCTTGGCCGCTGGGAATTTAACTATTCCAGCTCAATTCTTCCTACACAGTATCCTGCTTCTTTTGCCCTTCTCATACACTATCCGCTTCCTTTGTCTCCCAACAGGGTCTCTTTAGATTTGGGTTATTTGGTTCCTCGGAAAGGTCAGTTCTGTGATGGGTTCAAGCAAAGTGGCTAACCTGAATTTTGTCTGTATTTATTTTATCCCTATAAGTGTGGAGTGATGCTCTTTCCAAATCTATATATTCCTTACATAAAACCAGAAGTGAATATAAGCCATTTAAGGTCAGGCATTCTACCTTTTAAAGCAGAATTTAAAACATTTGTATATATTCAAGCAGTTAAAATTATCCTGTTTTCAAAATAGAACTCTATAAATCCATATTTTCATATTAGAAATACATATAAGCACTAAAGAGAAAATTTTCCAAAAATGAGACATTAGGAGTCAAAATATTGCACCACATTCTTTACTCTGTGATTAGACATGAAATAATTAACATTTAATTATACTCGTAAGGGGTAAAGATTTCTCCAACTTTAAGAAGTTTCCTTATTTGGCACAGTGCCAAAAGTACTAACTTTGCATAATACATATGGCAGGGCATGAAGTGTAGAAATAGGCCTGATGGCATACGTATGTATACATACTAATATAGGCAAGAGACGAATGACGTCACTACTCCACATTATCCTCTGAGATTCTCTTAAGGTAGTGTGGATTATCCTACAAAATTTTAGTAATGAGATACAAAGAGAAATCTGGGTAAGTAGCATCAAAAAATATGAGAAAAATCATGAGCATTACAAATGAAACATCCTATATTTAAGCAGAACATTCTAAATATTGAAATAATATATTCTCCAAAAAATATTGATTTTCCTATCCACCTACCCATTTTTCTTTGAGTCTTGCGCATACAGGAAATTATCATTTAGATTGTTTTTTAGGCTTTTGAGACCAAGAAGAAATATCTTAATTCAGAAATGTACACTTTATTTGCTCATAAATTGGTTTGTTTTATAACCTTATCTTTCCCTCTGACTCATTATATAGGTTAGTTTAAGTATATGCTGCAATATTTTACCAAAATCCTTTAATTCAAATTCCTAGAGGTAGTATATATTTCAAAGATGGATCCATTCTTAAGAAAAATAATAGTCTATTAAAAATGTTTGCTATTTTTTATATGGATGACTTATTTTCTTTAAACATTATATACGTAGGATTTAACATAGGCAAGTACATATGTATATTTTGCGTTTTATAAACCTAATTATTATTTTTCACTTTATAATTATTTTTAACATACTGAAAAATATATAATTTAAACAGCATAGTGAACAAATTTAAAATTAAAGATGATGTGAAAAGACAATGCTTAGGTACAAATTTTAATCCATTAGTTAATATAGTAAATATTTATATGTATACTAATTTCTTTAACTTTTAAAAATAACTCAATAACATTAGTTAATATCATCTTTATTTTACAGGTGATTAAGGCATGGAGGATTCAAGGCCACCTAATTAATAAATGTGTCAGGGTCATGATTTAATTCCAGCCCATTTATTGCCAATGTCTATATCTTTAATGACAAAGCTATGAGCTTTTATGAATTTTTGTTCAAAAGAGAGAAATAATTAGTATAACGGATATTAATTCAGACAGAATTCACACACACCCCTTCAGAAATAATATAGAGTCATATACAAATCAATTCTTAGTGAAGTTAGAGGAAACTTCAGGTTTAATATCTTTATTTCAATATTATTACCAGTATCCTTTTTGCCAAATCATATGCTCATCTTCATTATTTTAATCAGTGCTGGGTACATGGTGGGGTATGATAAAGATAAATTTTGTTGATCAATGTCTTTTAAGGCTTAATCTTCAGTAAAAATCATTTATCTTCAAAGACTGTGAGATCTTGGAGCGATACAGGTATTTAATCATTGACATTTCATTCAGGTTGCCTTTAAGTAAACAAATGAACATATAAATTTCCACTCAAAAGCATTCAATTTCTGTCTTCTCTAGATTTCCTATTAGAAGTAAAAATTGAAATCTTATCACTCAAAACATTTATTTAATGAAACAATTAACCTTCATGTAAGTAAGATTTCAATGCCAAGTGAAGACCAACAATAATGAATAAGGCACGTATAGTGTGCACCTTCAGGAATATTAAGTGTAGAGAGGGAATGGATAATTGCATTAGTAAATAAGGGTGGAGCAAATATGACAGCAACATATATCTGAAGTATCTAACATATTTTAGGAAGGAAAGAACAGCCACTGTTCTAGAAAAAAAAAAAAACATTCGATACGGCATTGAATGTTAAAAAAAAATAATATAGAAACATAAATAAAAACCATATGTGAAAATGACAATCATGTATCCATGTTTTAATTTAAAATTAAGAAGTGATCAAATATATAAGGATTTTCTGATGGTTCAAATGCAATTATTTAGGTCAACTGAACACATTTATCATCTTGAAAGTTCCCTTTTGCCCCTTTATAATCAGGTCCCCTTTCACTTCATATCCTGATAACCTATAACTTACTATTTGTCCCTCTCATTTTGCCTTTTCCAACAAAAATCATATGAGCATATAATCATAGAGTATGTAGTCTTCACTTAACATAATGTTTTAGAATCATCTATATCATTGTGGTTATGAGGAGTATGTTTCTTTTCATTAGAGTAGTGTATTGTATAGATGAATCACATTTGTTTATCAGTTCCCCAGATATGGACATTTGGGTAATTTCTAGTTTTGTGGTCATGAATAATTATGAATGAAACTCTTATACACATGTGCAGATCTTTGTGTTGACATATGTAATCATCTCTCTTGGGTAAAATACTTAGGCATGGGGTAGTCGGGTCATATTGTACTTATTTAATTTTATTTAAAAAGTTGCCTAATTATTTCCTTGGCATTAGTACCATTTAAAATTTTCATCAGTAGTGTATGCAGGCTTTCCTTGCCAGAACTTGGTACTTCCAGTGGTTTTGTTTGTTTGTTTGTTTGTTTGTTTTATTTAATCATTCTAACATGTTTGCAATGATATCTCATTGGGATTCAAATGAAAATTTCCCAAGTGTTTGTTTTATTTAATCATTCTAACATGTTTGCAATGATATCTCATTGGGATTCAAATGAAAATTTCCCAAGTGAGTCATGATATTCAAAATCTTTTCATGTGCTTATTTGCTATCTTTATATCCTTTTAGGTGAATTTTCTGTTCAATTCTTTTGTTGTTGGTTCCTAATCACTGTATTTTGAGAGTACTTTATATTCTCTTGATACTGGACATTTATCATTTATATATTTTACAAATATTTCTTCCAGCTTGTTGCTTGTATTTTCCTCATTTAATAGAATGTCCTTCCAATAGGACACATTTTTAATTTTAATGAAGTTCAATGCATCAATCACTTTACTTATGAATTGTGCACGTAATAGCCTAAGAAATCTTTGCATCATCCTATGTCACGAACTTTTTCTGCTATGCTTTCTCACAGAATTTTGTAGTTTTAGGTTTTACATTTTGGTCTATAATTCATTTTGTGTTAATTTTTGTATAGGGTGAGAGATTTAGGTTTAAAATTGTTGTTTGGCATATAGATATGCAGTATTTTCCCACACTATTTATTGCAAATAATATCCTCTTCAAATTAAATGATTCTGGCACCTATGTAGAAATAAATCATATATGTGTGCATCTATATTTGAATTCTCTTGTTTCATAGATCTATGTGTCTATTTATGTCAATATCACACTGTTGTGTCTATTGAAACTTTTATATAGACCATAACTTTGTTTTCAGTCTTATACACCAGGGAGTGCAAACTCTCCAACAATGTTATTTTTCAAAATCGTTTGGTTACTCACAATCCTTGGCTCTTCCACAAATTTTAGAATCCCCTTGTTGATTTCTCCCAACAAGAAAAAAAGGGCCTACTGCGATTTTTATTTATGCTGTGCTATACTGTATATCTAGATAAATTTGGGGGGAAATGGCACCTTACAGATGTTGATTCTTCGAATTCATAAACATCATATGTGACTCGGATTTAGCATTTCTGCCAGTTAGCATTCTCTGAGCTAACCTATGGCCCAATTTAAAAAATAATAATTTTTGATATTTCAGTCTTTAAGTACTTTCTCTGCATTATTCTTTCTTTTAGATTTGAAATTCATGTTTTACCACAGCTTTCAGATGCTGTGCTCTATGATTTAAAAAAAAAATTTTTTTTTACTCTTCTCATTTTTAAAAATTTGAAAACTTTCTATTGGTCTATCTTTAAGTTCTTTCCTCAGCTGTGGCACTCAATCTCTTCTTATATTTTTTATCTCTTAGCTAAAACTATGTACCTAGCATCAAGCTTCAACAATTCTAAACAACCACAATGATAAAATATTATTCAACACATAGCAATAGAGGCTTCTCAACATACTTCACACAGGACATACGTACTGAAAAGAATACATCAACTAGAACCTTGTTATTCAGTCTCCCATCATTCAAAGTCCATCCTAAGTGACCTTGACTTTCCCAGATTTGTCACCAAAAACCAGTAAAACCAGAGCTCTTCCAGCTCCAACATCTCTGTGGACTTAGCCTGCATGCAGACCTGGCAGTCTCTTTTTACAAAAACAAAACAAAACAAAACAAAACAAAACAAAAAAACATGCAACGTTTCCTTTAAATAGCTTCAATCAATGAGGATAGTAGAATTGATCTGTCTTCAAGAACTTGGGGGTAGTAGAAGCATTTACTATCATTGCACTACCTGAAAATAAGGTAAATCTGTGAATCTAGAGTTTCGTGGATTGTATATGATAAATGTACCACTCAGGAGAGTGGTACATTTATAATTCCAATTCTGTCAAGATAAACAACTATATATTTTAAGCAAGTAGTTGATATAGTTAGAATTTTGGATGACTGCAACAATAAATTAAATAAAAGTAAGCATTTTAAATGGGATTCATTGATAATCAATAGTTCTGGCAAAGTGAGAAGTATGAAATATGCAGCAGAGTTCCAATGGGTATCACTTATAAATTGCAGAATATAAATAGGCCTACATTAACAAGACAGCAAGAATATATACAGCGTTCATTCCAGGATGAATGTGTTCAGTCCTCTACCTTTAAACACTGTGTTATGTTCCTAGTAATCAAGACAAAGCACTTTGGCATTTTTATGGCAAGATAGCAGAATAGACTGCGACCTTTATGGTTACTCTTGTGGAGAATAGGAAAAATCAGCTAAATATCATCTTTTAAACAAATTCTTTAGCCTACTTCTTTTCTCTGTGTTTTTAAGACATTGCAAATAATATGCTATAATCTTATTTCTTATGAATCATCTGTAATTCCTGTCCTGTAGAAACTTAAGATGTAGGAGAAGAGAGTGCTCAAAGTACAATTTATCATGAGCAATGATAAGAATTTGAAAGAATGAGTAATTTAATAGGCATGGTAATAAGCATTTGAAAATAAGAAATATTGATATAAAAAGAGGAATTTCAATGTTCACTAAGGATACAGTGAGCATTAACAATGATGTCATGTAAATTGAAAAATATGACATATTTCTTGATAATTAGTGGTATAATAGGCAAAGATGTAGAAGGCAAGCTATTCTCGAATAAGAAAATTTACCAATTAAACAATGCATGAGACGTTTTATAACAACAGTAAGCCATTTAGTTTGTATGGAGTGTAGAGTTTATGTTGGGGGTTGTGACTTGACAGTGAGAACGGGTTCAGGTTGTGGAGCATATAATATCTAAAATATGAACTCCATCATACCAAAATCTGGAAGCTTCTGTGCCACTAACTCAGGAATACATAGTTAAAAATGGAACATTAGCAATTGTGGAAAGAACAGATACAGCTAACATTATTATCAATGAAAGTAGATTGTAAACGAAGGAAGACAGATTTTGTACTTGAGTTCATATTTTTCCATATTATAGTTGAGTAACAGATTTAAGATACTAACAAAAGACTTCTCAAATATGCATATGTGATGCACATGGAAACTTCACTTATTTCTACATTCTGATGTTGATTTATTCTATTAGTTTAATGGTAATTTGGATAAAGGTTTTTAGATTAATGAAATGTGAAGATATAACAATTTAAGCTATTTAAGCTATTTTTCAGGTTGATAAATATAATTTAATGTTTCATCA
This sequence comes from Pteropus medius, assembly GCF_902729225.1. Lineage (NCBI taxonomy): Eukaryota > Metazoa > Chordata > Mammalia > Chiroptera > Pteropodidae > Pteropus > Pteropus medius. The sequence goes on from NW_024348304.1 coordinate 7,348,233, forward strand.
CAAATTCTACCTTTGTTTTGATATAGTCAGTTATTTTATATCCCCATACTTTTAGTTAGAATATCTTTCCTTATTCATTCTAAAGGAGCTACAGAGGAAAAAGCAGAAAGCAGAAATTAACTTTTAAAAAGAAGCTAATAAATATCGTAGGATCCCCCCCTTTTTTATTAATTGGGACAAGGGTATGAAGCCAAACTTTAATTCTACCTAATAGCAGTAGTATGTCACCATATTTTAGAATGTCCCTTGCCATGGATTTTCTATTTATCTTTTTAAACTATCCTATTAGCATCAAGACTGGATTACATTAATCAGTCTGACACAGAGATTTAGGTGTTAACATTTGAATAAAGAACATTAACATTTTGAGACTCTCTTTAAATGACAAATTGTATATACAAATTCTGCAAAAAACTGAAAATATTGAATTTTTTATCATGGATTCCTAATGCAAACATTGCCAAAAATATTTTTACATAGTAATAAAAAGACAGATACATTGAAACAACTCTTCCTTTTTAATGATCAATGATGTAATATAAACTATGGTTTTTACTTCAGTTTATACTTCAATGCTTTTTTTGTATTCAGAAAATAATATGTAATTTATTTTTTGTTATTCTTTTAGTTTTAAAGTAGAAAACTGGAATGTCCTATAAAATAGTGTATGCATAAATGATATTGTATTATTGATATAGATATTATTTAGAATATATTACCAGTACATAAATAATCTATATATTATTAATTATGTAATAAGATATTTCAATTTTCTACTTTAGCAAATTGTAGTTAGAATAACTGGTAAAAACTGTGATTTCCTAACTATATACTTAATGGAAGGTTATAAAATTAAATTATTTTGCTAAATGATGTATTTTATTGAAAAATCAATATCAAGTTAGAAGTCCATTAAAGAATATGAAACATAATGTTACAAAAGAATATAGAATAATAAGCTAATATATATTTTGGGGAAGAAATTGATAATGACATGGGAGAAGTTATAGGTCTCAAAATCCTAGGTCCAGTTTATTTGAAGACACAAACTTTAGTAATCTTTTTGGACATTTATTCAAAATATTTTCTCCTAGTACTACAAGCAGTGTTTAATTTAATGATACTGTATTAGCATTTGATGATAATCTACTAACATGCCCTCATTTTTAAATGAATTTTCTTTCTGGAAAAAGATCAACTGGGAACCATCTCTAATATGAGTACAATACAGAAGCTTTAATTTTGGCAAATACGAGTTTAGCATATTGGTAACTTTAATATTTGGAAGTTTTAAATAGTCTTATAAGTAATGGTTTCACTTACGAAGAAAATTTCATAAAATGCCATGAAAACAAAAACTTTTTTAAGAAAGGAAAATAAAAATGCTTTAGAACATAGTTTCACACCTGTATGCTTCCAAATCTTTAAAAATTGCTTAAAATTGTTTTGTATACATTATTCTAAAGTTATGAAGTAGTTTCTTAAATTATTTTAAAAAGATAGTCAAAATTGCTGTAGAATAGCCTGTTTTCCCTTACAGTTATTATAATGTATGCATTAAAACTGGTAGCCTTATAAGAAATGATGATTTATTCTGAACGTAGCCTTTCGCTACGCTTTTTGTTGTTGTGATCTGCAAATATTCCACCAAAGAAAATACATCTAGCTTTTCTAATAGAAATCTTGGCCACATTGCCTACTCAGGGCCTATCTAGCCCATAGCCCAATGGCCTACCACCTACAATTCCTAAAATCTCGACTAAATACACACGGGAGAACTTGCTTGTTCTGGGACAAGAGTTTAGCAACAGTTTTAACACTGGAATTGTCCTGATGTATTTGAGATTCAGAAGAAAAATAAATATTGAAGTTTTTGTATCTGCTTTTTTTTTTTTTAAGTATCAACTTCCTCTTTCCCTCTTTGAAGACAATGCACAATTCAATTAAACAAAATTATTTTCTTTTTAATTACATATCTTTATGTCACAGTGGGCAGAGATGCAGATTTAATCACTTTTGTATGCTACATAAAAAACACGCATTTCTTCCAGTGCAACCTATAGATTTTTTGCTTCATTGCAGAGATAGAAAAAAAAATCTTAAAATACACATTTTATTTTGCATAAGATGCCAGGAACCAGGACTTTTATATTAAAATTATACTGTGCCATTTATGAACTATCTGAAGAAATTTATTCATGGGAAGGTAAAATATGAATCAAATTTTACTTTCGCTAAAGGGCACATTCAATGCAGTCATTTGCCTTCTTTATGTTGTTCTCTCTCTCTACATCACTTTTACACACTTATAAATCTACCTGCTCTCTTTTATTTCTATACAAAATTACCAAAAATCTCAAAAAGGCTATTTTTGTGTTCATGGGGCCATATTATGAAATCACTTTTAAATTTTATAAATCTCGAGCATTGAATATTTTGGTTGCTGTGCTATAATGGAGTGCTTACTAAAACTTTTGAGTTAAAAAAGAAACTTTGAAATTTATACTTAGTGAAAATAATGAGTACTTCCCCATGATAACACATAATTCTAACAATGCTAAAATTTCTTTAGCTTAGATGTTATAAAAATAGATTTTTAAAAAAGCAAGAAGATAAAAATAATAAAAGACTAAAAAGTACATATGACTACATCAATATTAACTTCATGTTCAATACCTTCTTATCAGTCAAAGACTAATGCAAATTCTTCACCGGGGTCTGCTCCTCCAACATCATGACCCTCTTATTGTCATTGTTCTTCTGCTTTATTCACATTGACCCTCTTGTTCTTCCTCGAATAGGTCAGGCTCCTTTGTGCCTTGTCCATTCTGTTTCTTCTTCCTGGAGTTTTCTTTTCCCAGATTGTGCTTCATTCATTTTCTAAAATATATGCTCATTTCCCACCTCAATGATTGCCTTTTTACGTTAAATTTGGTCATTACAATAGGTCTTAGATTATAATAAATATTGATTGATTGTTTCATTCACTATCTTGTCACTCCAGGAGAGCAGAGATATTGCGCGTTTGCATTTCCTCTCCAGTCCTAGTGCCTAGAATAGGGCCTACCACAGAGTAAGTGCCAATTAATACTTGTTGAAAAAAAAAAAATCAATAAATGTTTAGGGTTTAACACTGAAGTAGGCCCAGAAAACATGATTTGTACCCTTTTAGAAAACATCAAGAGAAATGAAAGTATTCAATTTAATAAATGAGCCAGAAAGCTGTTGAGTCCTATCACTCCCTTTTAACAGATAGATAATGCTTACCCTTCCCACCTCCCACGCCCCCAAAGAAGACTTCTGTCCCCTAATCTCTAGAACCTGACAATGTTTTATTACCCTGCAAAAGGGACTTTCCAGATAGAGTCAAGGTTACAAAACTTAGCAAGAGAACAGCAAAAGCTGAGAGGGATTTGCTCCAGCATTGCTTCCTTTGAAAACAAAGGCTGCTGTGAGCCAGGGAATAAACAGAGTCTCTAGAAGCTGAGAAAGAACCTCAGCCAAACTCCAGCAAGCAAACGAGGACCTCAGTCCTACGAACTGAATCCTGCCAGTGACCTGCATGAGTCTGGAAGTGGATTCATCCTCAGAGGCCAGTCCTGCTGACAACTTCATTGCGAACTTGTGAAATCTGAAGCAGAGAGACAAGAGAGACCAATTAAGCCCAGGCAATGTCTGACCTACAGAACTCTAAGATAATACATATGTTTATTAAGTCTCTAACTTCATGGTAAATTGCTGTGGCAGCAATAAATGATTAATATATTATGTAAGATCATCACCATTTCATGTGCTGGGCTATTATCCTTTTAAATTTTTTTATTTAATAATTTTAGTATGCTTTAAGGCAGAAAATTCTCTACACTTTTACATTTTATTCATTAACATTTTAAACTCAAGTTTCAACACATATGTAACACTTTTCTTATCTGTTGCAAATTCTACCTCTGATAAATTTAATATAGATGACCATTTAAGATCTTCTAATTTTGATCTACCTTTCTAAGTAGTATAAAAATATATTTTGAAAGAGATGAGATTCCAGATCAAATATCAAATGAATGAAGGGGTAGAAGACTGGCAGTTAGTAAGTGGGACGTTACAAAATATAAAATTTTAAATATATAATAGATGAATAGAAGAAATACATAATAAGTGATAAAAACTGCATTAAAATTTTATTGGTTTAGTAAGAGAAGCCATGGAAAACAGAACATTTATTGAAAGGCATATCCAATTAAATATATGCTATTTTTATTCTTTTGATTTTAATAGTAGGAAGGGTTTTGAACTGGGAGTTAGGAAACTTGGATTTCATAGCACCTTACTCAGGCGTAAGTCCTTAACTGGGTCATTTTTTTTTTATACTTAAAAAATGTGCTATTCGTCATTTACTCTAACATCCGTTATTGTTTTTACCTAAAAGTTTTCACACTTTTAAGCATGTTGTGTACCAAATTAACACTTACTTTTGGCAAGGAAATTTGTATATAGTAACAGAATAAATAATAGAAGTGTGGCTTTATTCATGCATATATCTTAATAAGAAAACAATGTGTGAACAGAAAATACATTTTTTTGTTCTTTTGTTTTATGTTTGCTTGTTTTTGTTTTTGTATGAAATAACTAGTATGTCTATAACTTATTTCAATCAAGATAAGTTAACTTTATTTCATTATATGATGACATTTTGACCCTACTTTTATATTGTAGGGTTATGAATATGTCAGGAAATTATTATTCTTTTTTCCATAAGAACTTTGTGGATCAAGCGTGCATTTCAAAGCCAACATTAAAATAATTCTTATTACTCTAAATACTATATGTGTATTGATCTGTTAAGTCCCTCCCCAGTTGATAATATCAAAATAATTCTTAGCTTAATGATAAAGAAAATGCGGTTTAGTGAGGTTGAGTAGCTCGTGTAAACTCAGAGTTAAGCTGGAGTAAAGTCTGAATTGGAACCCAGGCACACTATTGGATAAAGTTCTCATCCAGTAAACAAACTAATCCTGAGTTCTTTTCTGATATTTTCTTTCCGTTCCAGCTATCAGGACATTTAGCCAACCCAATGGGTTAGAATAAAGGAGGCTGATAAGGGGTGTTTGGGGGACTGGGGGAAGCTGATATTCCAAAGCAAAACCAGCAAATTTATTTTTCTTTTTCAAACAGGGACGCTGCAACTTAAATAATCATTTGACTTACCAAGGATCAAGAAGCTTGCTGAAAATAAGAGGCTAAAAAAATTAATTAAGAAAAAATAAGAAGTTCTGGCCACACTCTGAAGCCTAGGATGGAACCCCAGCCCTACAAGAAGAAGGTATGCATATATTTTTAACAAATACTTAAGGAATTAATAGCAGAGGTAAAATCAGCTGGTAGATCTCTTTATAATTCCCATTAAGGTTGTATCCTACATGAACATCTGTTGTGCAAGCTCCTGAAATTAGCATAGAAATTAGAGTTTTTCTCAATGAAATCCTATCATTTCCATACTGATTCGAAAGTTGCACCACTGGAATTTTTATCAATATTTCTTGGAATGAGTATGTTGGGAATTATCTCAAAGATCAAAAATATCATGTTGCATTATTCTAACAAACAGAATTATAGTATTTGGCCTTGAAACTGAAGCCTACTAAATGCTGGTGGAAGATGATGTATCATCAAGATATGAAAGAAAAAAATACACATATATATTTCTTTCCCTGCAGCTACAGAATAGCAGATACTATTTTACATAATCTATACACTCTCGCCAAAGCTATTTTTAATTAAGAAGTTTTTTAGGCTACCTGGACTTCAGATACCATAAAATAGTATTTAATCTCTAAAATCTCTGTGATTTCTTTGAATGGTTAAGTTAAATTATTAGTGACCTGAAATAACATATAAACTAAAAAGCTCTGTTTTCTCTAGTATATGCATATTTTTGTGTTTTCTTATTAAAACATAAGAGCACTATTTTATTCTCTCTTTAATAATATGCATGAAGATAATAAACCTATGCTAGATTTCTTATTTAAACAAAGAGCTTGAGGGTTTGGGCTCATAAAAAACGTTGTAGATAACTTTATATTGGGATTCCATTTACAAAATATCATTGATGTAGTCAAAGATTTCTTATTTAACTTCATATTTTTAAATATATTTTTAGTAAACTAATTATTCTGGCTACATCATTTCAAACCTGCAGATTGTCTAAGTTGTAGGATCTAATCTTGAATAAAACAAAACAGAACAAAACATAGAAAAAAAAATTGGGCGCCTCACTTATGTGTTCATACTACTTTTATTAAACATTTCATGTCTGCTCAGTTTATGACATACAAAAGGCAAGAATATCTGGGGTTGCACCTTTGTGACCGTGAACTCATGAAATGATTATTTCTGACAGGCTCTCCAGTGAGGAAAAGACAGCTTGACAGATAAATACAGATTTAACTATAGCACCGAGCAGTTCCAGTGAGTAAGAAATACCGTTTTTGGTTCTGTGTTAAACAGGAGTACTATGGAAACTGAACTGCCTATAATAAGCTAAATTTTATTAAGCAAGACATTAAATAAACTTAAAATGATTTTTTGAAATATTTTATCGAATTGCCTTGTATTTTAATCACATCTTTTAAGATTAATAAAAATTCAGAATCTCTACCTGCCCTGACCTTTACTTAATTTACATTTCTAAGGATAATGTTAGATGAAATAGCCCAACTCGCCCCATGCTGAAGAAATTAGAAATTCACAACATAGGGTAGGTCAATATAAAACTATAAATATGTATTTTTTCCATCTTGGTAATGTGCTCTTTATTTTGTACTGAATTTTACTCAATAGCTTTGAATGACAAGTGACAGAAAAAAAATGACTCTCATACTAATATTTTATTGAAAAAGATGTTTTATAATTAAATATAATACTGTTACTGATTTTTTATAAGGTAGAAATTACTAGCTTCTCTCTGTATGCATATGTGTAACGATAATTCTTGAATTTCCTTTTTATTATGTAGGTCTTATATAAAAAGGTAATAGAGATCTCCAAACCATAGTTTATTTCTTATCAAACATATACATTCCCACAAACATGAATCCAGAAGGAAATCTGTAGAAGCCTCATAATTTTACAGAAGAAGTGTGAATGTCTTGTTAGTCATTAACTTTAGCATTGGGAAGTTTAAGATTGAAAACAAAGGATTTATTTTTAAGGCTTTATTAACTACAAAAATGTTCTCTCTAATCATGCCACTCACTACCAGCATCTCACAAACCAGCAACTTTAATGTTATAGTTGGTTCCTTTTATCTCCCCAATTCTGGCAACAAATTAATAAATTCTATCAATTTTACATGTTAAACCCTATGAAAGCATTGATTTTTAACAGTATTTTATCTAGCACACAGCGACATCTTAGAGTTCAGATCTCTCTACATCTCTTCATCCTATCACTGCCATTCTAGTGATTTGTACCAAAATCATTTCATTCCTGTATTATTGAAATAGCATCCATCCTGATGGTTTCAACAGAACTGCTCTGGTATTCTTTCCAGGTGATGATCTGTATACTACAGTATGATAGTTCCTTTAAGGGCAAAGATCAAGCTCACTGTTATGGCCTACAGGTTATGAAACCAATCTCTTTCCTGACTATTTCAGACTCATCTCCCTAATCTCCTTCTACTGGCCACCAGAACCTATCCCTTTGTTAATCACTATTCACTTTCAAGTCTTAGTTTAAAAGTGATTTCTTCCAGGAAATCCCTGACCCCTCAACTCTGGCAAGTGTGTGCCATCCACTCGTATTCCCTTGTTCTTATTGCAGCAGTTGTCACACAGTAGTTAATGACTACTGGGTTCATCAATGTTCCCCCAATAATGTTAAGAGCAGTGGCTTAAAAAATATATGTTCACCATTAGAACCCCTCATAAATTGTTGACACTCAATAGGCAGTTAGTAAACAGTAATCTATTATAATTATGACTTCATTTCCAATACAAGCTTTTAAGGGAAGTTCAGGATTGCCACACAAAATAAATACAAATATTAAAAAGAAAAAGAATCATATATACATGGCTCTATGCACTGAAATTATTAAACGAGTATTTACTGATCACCTGCTACGTGGCAGGCTCTTTTCTCTGTACCTTGGATAATGTTGATTCTGTGCTTTATCCATATGTAATTTATTTTAGTTCTTTAGGGGTTTAGCGGAGAGAGGGAGTTGAAGATGAATTTTCCATCTGGGCTCTACAGTATCTCTATGTTAGTACATATGTTTACATAATACTATATTTTATAGTACTAATTCTATATTCACACTCCTATGTAGTTATAGAATCTTTTTGTTGAAGGGCTGGATATCAGGGTGAAGAAAGTTTTGGCTAGGTCAAAAATGAGGAAGGAGATGGATAATATTTTCATAAATCACTGTCCTATGTTTCTAGGAGTTTTTTTTTAGTGAACTTAGTACGTGGAATCTCTGAACATCATAGTCTTTCTTGTTCACTGTCCTATGTTTCTTGGAGTTTTTTTTTTAGTGAACTTAGTACATGGAGTCTCTGAACATCATAGTCTTTCCTGATCTGATATTGCCAATTGACAAAGAGCTTGTTGCTTCAACTAGATAAATTGCATGCTTAAGAGCTTTGCGCTGCTAGATCAGTCCTGTCATTCACTCAATCACTCAGGATATCAGAGCCTCTTTTATTAGAATTTCAGTTTTTTCTTCCGATCACAAAATTATTTGGGGTATAAAAATATGGGTGTACATTCATTAAAATGATGCTTCTCAAGGGAAAAAGAATTAGTATATTCTTAATTCTTGTCCTACAAAGGTTGGGAAATAAGGAAAGTAAATACATTTTATTATACAATCAGTATCTTATCCATTAAATGGAAAAAGAAAGACAAAGTGTCGCAAGTCGTCAGCCTGCTAGAGACGCAGCTCACAAACTGTATTTGGTGTCCATGTTGATGCCAAATGTGTGTAAAAAAATTCTAAATTTAAAAGTCTAGAGAGTTCAAGTTAACAATGTCTTTTCATCATCCCTTAAAAAAAATCAGATCTTGCAACACTAAGATCGATTTCCTTTATGGCAACCATCAGCTATTATTCTCTTTTGGTGGAGTATTTTCTCACCACTTGGTTCTACTCTCCACAAATTCACAGTTTCATTATACTCAGTCTATTTCACTTATTTATATTATCACTGTATGTTCAATGATCAATTGTAATTGGAATTATGTTTCACAGTATTTAGGAATTTTATATAATTATTCATTCTCAAATATTAAATTTAATGCAAAAGAAATACTAACTTATCTCTTAAGGCAATTAATTTGAAATTTATGTGTACATTGAAATCCCGTAGGTCCTTAACATGCAGATTTTGTGGTATATTCTCAGAAAGAGAGATTAAGTGATATGATTACATCCTTGGAAATCTATAATTTTTCAGCCCCCTTCATTTAACTCTCCTTGAGCTAATACATTTGGTCAGATTTCTAGACTTTGTGCAATAATGATAATAGCAAGGTGGTTTTCAAAATCCTCTAAATTTTTTGAAATATAGAGAATACTAAAGAAGTGACTTACTTGATCGCTTCTCCCTAGTTACATACATATAGTAAATTGAATTTGTGACAAAGTAGTGATGAAGAATTTATTGTTTATTATCATTATGAAAAATTGTTGCAGGAGAATTCTTTATTTGTATAAAGTTTATTGATGCATGGACTGAGCTTGGTGTGTAACAAGGAAACCTAAGATTACGGTGCAACTGATTTTTAATCACTTGAGCAAGACATCCATTTCATTAATTGGTTGTGATGCATTAAGTTCTTTGGGGAGCCAGTCTTTATTAAAATAATTTCTTTTCTTAGTAAATGTGATTTTCCATAAGTCAATTAGTGGGAAACTAGAGCAATACTTCTGTCATGAGAATCTTTAATCATACCTATTTCCTAAGTTCCATGATTTTGGCCTGTAATCATTGTCCTACATCAGTGTGTGCCTGGATCTCACTCATCATCATACTGGTGAGTCCTTTACACCTTGTTTTTGTTGGATCCTCTATTTAAAAGATCTCACATTTTTTTTTCTTGTTCCTGGTTTGCTATATCCTTTTGGTGGCTACATCTCCCATTATTTTCCTGAATAATAAGTTTTATGTAAGGTAGTTTTAATCATTGTTAATTATTTATATGTTATGTATCTTCTGCCTTCACATTTGGTTGACAACTGGGTTAGGTATAGAAGCCTAGATTAGAAATCATTTCTCTTTAGAACTGTGAAGGCGTATTTTCAGATTCCATGTTTCTGTTGTGAAGTTCAATGCTGCTGTTATTACTGGCCCTCTGTGAGCCACTTTTATTTCCTCTGAAATTTTGTAGTTGCTTTGTTTCCATAGTTATGAAATTTCACAGCAATGTGACTTTGATTTTTCATAGGTTGTATTGGATATTAAGTGAATTCTCAGTTTGCAAAGTCAGTGCCCTTACATTTTTAAATTTTCTTGAATTATTTCACTGATGATCTTTCTTCAATTTCCTCTTCTCTTTTTTCTAGAGTTCCTCATAACTGCATGTTGGCTCTTCTGTAAAATATTTTGAACTTCATTCTTTGTTTCTCCTATTTTCTAATCATTGTCTTTGAAGTCAATGTTTGGTTAAATATTATCTTTATCTTACACTTCTTCATTTGCTTTGTTTTGTCATTTGTATTACATATTTGTATTTTCTAAGAGCATGTCAGCAGAGGGTCATCATGATTAGCACCTAGGCCATTACTCTTTTTGGCTCAGAAATGAAGTTTTACCTCTACAAATTTGTGCTACAATGGGAGAGAGATGATTTTTTGCCTACATAATGTTAGAAAGAGCAACTAGAGGATCTATTTGCTTTAAAATTTTTGTTTTATTTTTATGATACTCCATAAGCTGTTGCTTCCAGATGTAATTTAACTCAAAATTCTTAAAAGTTGAAGGATTCTAAGGTGTAAATCATATGAGCTTTTAAATCTCTGCTCTCTGCTTAGAATTCATCATTCTCTAGTCTGCAACTCAGTTACTATTCATCAATTTACACTATACCTTCCAAAATTTAGTTGCTTTAAAAAAAATCTTTTGCTTGCCACATCTTTATGGGCTTATGATTTAAAAAAATCTACTCAATGTTCTTTAGTGGGTGTAAAAAGGAAGCAAAAATAGGTGTGTTTATTTTTACCCAGACAGCCTCATTTTATTTTTGATATCTTTGAAGTCTAAATTTAAAACAAAGTATTTTGGGATGCATGTATCATAGAATTTGTGATTGCCTATATACTATCATTCATTTAAAAGGTGAGCTTTTACAATTCTTCTCTACTTTTTTGTGAATTTATGATTATAAGAACATAATATGACAAATACATTAAAATTAATTACAGCTATATTGAAGTGAAACTAAGAAACAATGAGAATTCAGATTCATTTTTACTGTATTTATACTCCTTAAAACCTAGAATATGCGATCAATCATTAAATATATATGTGTGTATATATATATATATATATATATATATATATGAGAATTGATGGTTTTATACATATTTATTTTAAATTTTTGTTGCAATTATTTCATGTAAAGTCAATATAACAATTATAGGATTAATGAGTTTATTTATAGCTCCATAAAGATGAACTTCTGAATTTTGCATTAATTTACTTTTTTTAAAATATGAAGTTATTTCACTGCATAATTCAAGATTTTTTAGAGATATAGATAAAAAATAGGTATCTCAACCCAGTCAACATACTTGTCTTCTGGAAGGTAATGCCTCTTCTGGTTTGCATAAGTGTTCTATTTCACTTGCTGTTCAAACACTAGAATAGTTGGATTTGAATTTAAAGACAAGCGGATTAATCTCCAAGTATTTAAAGTTTGAAGGTTTTTTTTTTTTAAGCTGAGTGGGTTTTAGTATTGTAAGGGAATTAAATGGCTTTTGAGAGTGGTTTTTATATCAACATACTTCAAAGCCTTTGTCGGTTTTAGACGACCATTTTAAAGATATTTTGTTCAAATAATGGATTTATTTTATTCTCAGATAAGTTACCCAGTAATCCCTTGCTTTGCAGTTTATAGCTGCTATAGCCAAGGTTAATTAATTGGAAATATTAAAGCTTAGATTAACATTTGGACCTGATTCACAAATCATTTGCTTCAAAATATCTAAGTTGTCCATTAAATTTATTTTTAAAACTTAATGCCACACTAGAGAAAAGCAGATTTTTTTTTAACTTTTGTACTTCACTAGGCAATCTATAAGAAATAATAATAATAATTAAAAAAAAAAAAAAAGGTTTCTTTCTGGATTCCCACCAGCCAACCTGTCTTAAGCTATTCTTACTTGGAGCTATTTCTGGAAGCTCTTACAAAGCATTTTTTTATATATGGCTATTATTTTGTGGAAATAAAAGATGATAATTTTCTAAATAACTGAAAAGCTAGTGTATGTGTTCAAATATGTGTGGCATTTTACATTAAAAAGTAGCACATATAATCCCTGAGGTATTTAAAATGGTTTTTCATAACCTTGAAGAATGAGGTAAATACATGCTAGAAATCTAAGAGAGTCAAGGAGCTAGAGTCGGCATGTCAACACAGTTTTTGAGGGTAACTTTTCCTACAAATTAGAAATTCTGGATTTTTTTCAAGATGAACCTTAACAAACTTGATTTATCAAATGCAAATATCTAAAGTCATATTGCCAGGATATAGTCAAAGAAAATCAAAATGGGGACATGCCTTCTGAGTTGTTGCTAGTAGGAAAAAAATCAAAATGTGGAACGCTTCCTCAAAAAGGTTTAGGAAATAAAAGGGGTTTTTTTTTTTTTGTATGCTAAGCAAGAAATGAAGTTTCAAAGTATAATCCATGTTGTTTTGAGTCAAAACACAAAATCAATAGTTCAGTCAGAGATCAGAAAACATTTTTTATAATGGCCAGATCGTAAATATTTTAGGCTTTCGGGGGTCATATCATTTCTGTCATTCAGCTCTGCCACTGTAGTGTAAGTAACCATAGAAAACTGTGCACAAATGAATGTGGCTACATTCCAACAAAACTTTAATTATAGTCCCTGAAATTTGAATTTCATATAATTTTCACATGTCGCAATTCTTTTTTTGAGATCTTTTAAACATTTAAAAATGTTAAAACCATTCTTAGCGCGTGTCCCATACTAAAACAGGTGGCAAGCTAAATATGGTTCAAGGGGTGTGATTTGCCCACTGGTACTCTAGCAGCATGCCAAATAGTCTGCTTAATTCTGAGTTTAGCCAGTGCAGGCTAAAGAACTCCGCACATAGGTTAGCTTATTGAAGTTGCCCAATACGTATTTGCTAAATAAATTCATAATTTAAATCGCTCACTTCTCAAGATCTATTTCTTCAATAGGCATTATTCAGAGGAAAAATTATATCAAAGTATATAAATGCTTAATATCTATTCTATTTTGTGTCATTTTTATTGGAAAGTTTAAATTTTAAATTCTTCATAATTCTGGAATTGAAGATTTTATGTTTAGAAGGATACACATGTACATTCTCTTTTCCAGTGATGGAAGGGTTCTTTATTGCCGAGTAATTACTTGGCAAAGAAGAACTTAAAAAGTTAACCTTTCTCTTTCTCTTCCTCTCTAATGATATCAATGTCTGGAAATTTGATGAAATTGAAAAGCTACTAAGGTGCCACTATCTTAAGAAAATAAATACCTAGAAAGTAGAGGCAGGAAAGTGAGTCAGTACTACTTTCTCTTTAAATCATGTGCTGATTCAAAAAAAAAAAAAAAGAAGAAAGAGAAGGAGGGGGAGAGTTCATAACTCACAAAGGAGTATGGACATTAATACACTCAAGATTTTTCCATGGGACACCAGAAAAGTTGCTATTATATATATAAAAAAATGGGTAAACCAGAAAAATGTAACCTTTATTAAAATCAAAGTCTGTTTTTGAATATATTAACAATATAATGCAATCTCTCCTATCTTTTTCATTCCTTTTGCAGAAACAAATCCAAATTCTATCAGAGAAAACAATAATAACATCCATAGCCTCAAATTATCTCTGTTATTTCTGTATACGGTAGAATGTATTTTATTATAAAATCAAATAAAATAATCATACTAACAGACAATTTGACATGACTGGAAACTACGAAAAAATAATAAGTAATGGAAACAGATGAAGATAGTATAGATGAGAACCAAATATAGCAGTTTTCAGAGTAGAGATTTTAAAATAATTGTGATCAGTAAGATATGAGATGATAAAATTGAAATTTTCAAGAGATAATCGAATAATATTTTAAAAGACAAATAAAATTCTCTTAACTCAAAATATTTATTTAATAATAGGTCAACACAACTGAAAAGAGGTATAAAAATATTCCATAGGTGGCATAGAGATTAAAACAGATAGTAACTACCTAAAAGAGCATTATACACATATGACAGATGACATAGAACCCAAGTTCTAACTAATTTTGAGTCCTATAAGAAGATATGAGAAAAATGGGGTAAAAGTAAAACATATAGCATTAATAATGAGAATTTTCAAAATTGAAAATGACATCAGTACACATTATCAAGAAGAAATATAAATGTGTCATTTCAATAAAACATGTCTATATATATAATAGATATGGTTTCAAACCACAGAACACAAGAATGTTCCCTCAATAAACATTTGATGCTTAGACAGTGAATCAGTTGTAGATTTGGTTATCAACTGTAATTTTTTTTTTTTTTTTTTTTTTTTTTTTTACCATGTCTAGAAAAAAATGTAATTATATCTGTATTTTCCCCCTATGGTTACAACTAAAAAATGAGGCAATATGGCTTCCTTTCTTTTGTTTGGGGCAAACACTATTTTTCTGCATCCCAGAAATGTGTGTATTAAAAGATGTGGGAGAATGTAGATACAGAACATGGAATAGCTATTGAGTTAGCCCTGTCCATAACTTTCAGTGGGTAGGGCCTGTGTTGAGCCACTTAACTGGGCCGTAATAGAAATACCCAAATGGTTAGGAAGATAGGGAAAAAGGAAAACATCGATCCTGAAAGTATGAAGTAGGTTTCTTGCTAAAAAGAAGGATAATCTTTATCGAGCAAATAGAACTTTTATCATCAGTATCCAGCAATTATTTTGAGTATCCTTTATGTATAGTCTTCAGTAATTTTCACAAAATTTATCTGAAAAGCATTACCATATGTACATTACCACATCTTATTATCATACAACTGAGCATGGCAGGTTGCAGATTTACCTATAAGAAATAGTGTTTTCTCCTTTGTACGTCATGATAAAAATATACAATTTTAATTAAACTATCTGGGTATCTCATAAAATCCATATTTCTTCTTCCTGTCATTAATAATTCTTATTAATAGGTTAATTTGTATCACCGTTTTGTGCCTTCCCATTGGAAAGACAATTGTTTTGGTTTGGAATTGGAAGGAACAAGGAATAAAATTTCTCTTATATAATCCTTATTATACACTAGTTGAGAGTCAAAAGTAAACGTGAAAAGAATAACATTTATATCTCTATCTTTGAGTCTTTTATGCTGAGACTCTTAGGGATGGGATCATTAATTCAGGTTTGCTTCTTTCAATTTTTGTTTCCATCACGAGGACATCAGATTATATTTTTTCATAAAACAATTTACATAATGATTCAAACAAAAATTTCCAAGCTAAATTTGGGGGCACCCAGATAATCAGGAAAATGCTCTGAAGAGATTAAGTAGATGCCTGAATAGCTAATTTGCTGATGACATCAAAAAATTAAAAATTATAATAAGAAAACCAACTTCTTACTCTAAGTCTCCTACTTCCATTCAAGTTTTAAAATTCACACTAACTTTGCAAAAAGGAAATTGACTTTCTAATGCTGCATTATGTTAAAAGTTATGTGAAGTTTTAAAGGTCATTTACCTAAATTACTAAGTATAAAAATGAACTATTTAGAATTTAGCTAAATTCTAACCACATAGTGAGTCTCCTATATGTGTGTGTGTGTGTGTGTGTATACATATATACATATATACATATACACATATGTTTATATATATACATATATAAATGAACAAATTGCTTCTCATTTTACACTGAATATCAGAGAATATAATACAAACTTTGCTTTGATTCTATATCCAATGATTTTACATCCAGTGTTAGTTCTGAATGCACTGAACATTTAAATAACCACATATTTCACTTGATTGCTCATATTCTAGTTTCAAACTTTTAGTAACTACCAAGTGTTCAAAATTTAAGTATGTACACTGAAGTTTCTAGGTCTTGGCCGTATTTTTTTAAATATTCGTTTATATTTTCCTGAACCTTTTCAGGACATTGTTTGAAAGCCCATGTCTGAAAGCTACATTAACTGGAAAACTTTGAGTCTCTCTGTTGTCCAGTACTTCATTTGCTTTTATTGATATTTCTTTAATTTATAATAATTATAAAATTATAATTATCTTATGTTTTTGTAATTTTATTACAGTTTTTGTAAAATTATGAGGTGGGCATTAGATATGGGGTAAAAACTGGTAGAATTAGGTGCATAAGACGATGTGATGTTCCTTCAGAGTCTTATATAGTCCTTAGGTGGGTGGCTGCGAGCACAAGCAATCCTAGATCAATGCAATACAGTTTTCTGGGAATAGATCATTCGAACTGGGCTTCCATCTCTATTTGGATCAGACTATTTTCTGTTCAACCCTACTCCTGGATGGTAAACTCAAAACGTGCAGGTTTCCTGAGGGTTCATCTGATCTGACAATACTTATACTATCAACTAATTCTCTCTTTAAAAAGGAGTCTCATTTGTCAGGCTTACCTCCACGATTTTCTTTTATCTTCTGGACCTTTGCTCTCTAATATCATAAAACAGGAGTTGTGGAAGTGAATCCTCGCTTCCCACCCAACTTAATAGTTTTTTCTTAAAGGGAGTTTTGGTTCATATTATAGTCTGCATTAGAAGGTCCCTCAGCATTCTATCCCCTTTGGTAAACAGAAAAATATTTAAAAATGTTAAGTTATAAAATAATCTGGTCCTTTGATAAGTTTTGTTTTCAATTTATAGACTAATTTGAGGGAAATGGGTATTTTTACATTACTGAGTTTCTCATTTGGGAATGAAATAGTGTAAAGGGTGTCACATTGGAAGATATATTTTTAAAAATGATATAAATATATATATATGTATATACATATATATACATGTATATATGTAATACATATATATTTTAATTAGATAGCCTGATATATGGATTGCCAGAAACAGATGCAAATTAATGAGTTAAAAAAGTTTTACTATTATTTAAATATTTAAGATAAGTATTTGGTAAGGAAGAAAAGTGAAGTTCTGAGACATATTTTTAGACATTCCAATAGTTCCTTTGGTGCACATTAGTATATTTTCAATCATTCTTTGAAAGACCATTTTTAAAATATGAAATATTTGGCATAATTCTCTAATCAGAAGCCACGAATATAATTTGTTATGCAGCAGCAATAGATTAAGGAATCAAAATAGCTTTCATTTTTTATAGCCACAATAACTTCTCATGTAAAAATAATAATAATAATAATAATAATAATAATTAAATCAAATAATAATAATAATAATTAAATCTGGAACACAATTTTGTGACACAATTTCTTAAGACAACCTGGCAAACAATAAAATTTAGATGATATCAGTAATGAAGTAAAATTTGTGCTTAAAATATGCTATTCCAGTGACATGATGAGTTCAGTATTATTAATTACCTATATCTTAGGACTCATATATAAAGATAATTATTTTACTTTGAATCCAAAAGTTGGAATGGACTGAACATAATGCCCTACTTAATATCATTGGGTATCCATATGATCATTTATGCCTTTAATTGAAATTCAATATGTGAGGATTTATTAAAAATACTAAGAGATGCATCTTCATTAGTGTCTGCATTTAAGATAATAATTGCTTCATTGTGCTGTTCATACTTCAATAATATGGATTTAGTCATTTTCTTCTTTTAAGATCCATTAAAAAACTCAGACAAATTTTTGATAAAATTCAAACCATAAATAAATATGTCTTAGAGCTAGAAGTTTTGTCATGAACACCCATTATGACTCCTTCAATAGCAAAATTCTTATTAGAAAGACAATATGGTGTAAGCTTCTGACAGCTTGTATCAGGAAAATTTCTACAATTTGGAAAAAAAATAGTTTATTGCTATGACATTTTAAAATATAATATATCTACTTTAGAAACTAGAGTAAGAAAAGAAATTTGTGCTTAAACTAAGAAGAGAAATAATAAAAATTAGAGCATAGATCAATGAGATAATCCATGAAACAAAATGTTTCTTTGAAAGAAATGAGTAAAATTTATAGAAACTCTAGCTAGAATACGAGAAAAATAGAGAAGAAAACATCAATTTTCAAAATGAAAGAGATGCTATAATTATTGATCTCGTAGGCATTAAAAGGATAATAAAGGGATAATATGAACAACTCTGTGCATGCAAATTTGATAACTTAGATGAAATAAACCAATTTCTTAAAACACATCACCTACCAAATTCATGCAAGGAGAAGTAAATTTTTAGTAGATCTACAGATATTAAAGAAATTGAGTCAATAATTTATAATTATTTAAACAGATAGCCTAGATGCTTTCTCTGGTGAACCCTGCAAAACACTGAAATAAAAAGTTATACCAATTCTCTATAATTTCTTCTAAAAAATAGATGCAGAGGGAATATTTCCTGACTCTATGAAACCAGACTGTGCATTTACACTATTGATTTAAAAATTTATGACCCTTACAAACCTTTACAGAAATGTTTACAATAACTACATTCATAATTACCAGCAATGAGAAACAACCAAGACATCATTCAGTAGATGAATGGATAAACAAACTGGTATTTTCATAGAACAAAACATTGTTCAACAATTAGAAAGATGACCAATTAAGGAATAAAAAGACATGGATAACCTTGAGTGTGACTTACTAAGGGAAAAAGCTGGTTTAACACTGCTACATGCTGTATGACTTCACCTATATAACATTTTGGAAAAAGCGCTCTAAAGATATTTGAAAGATCTTTGGTTTTGGGGTGTGGGGAGAGTGGATAAATAGGTGACTCACGAGGGAGAATATTCTGTATGATATAAAAATGTTGGGTACATTACATCATGTATTTGTTAAACCCATTGAACTGTATAATGCAAAGAGTGAACCTTAATCTAAGTAAGTTAAAAAAATCATTTAGGAGGTCAGAAAAGCCCATATGGAATATAGACCGTGACAAAAGTATCAAACTATATTACCAATGTATGAATGAACCTCAAATAAACGGAGCAAGTAAAAGATAATCACCTAAATAATTTTATAAATGGGTGGACCCTATAGATCTAAAGTCAAAAGAAACTGCACGTAAGCATTATATTCTAAGTTGGTAATGTTCCAAGGGATGCGGGTAACAAGTCTAATACTGTTATACATATATTCTGAAATCAAACAATTAAGTTAATGGTTGGCTAATTGTAGAAGCCAGATTTTGTTTTGTTTTGTTTTTTGTTTTTTGTTTTTTTACTATGAGAGGTTCACAGAGAAGCAAGGTGAAGAAGTTTGGGTGGTCCATGTGTTAATGGGTGAGAGTTGGAAAGAGTATGTAGTCATGTTTAGCTTATATAAATATAGATGATTACATATAGATATAGTTATGTGTGTGTACATGGATTAGTATATATACATATATTTCCTTGCTCCGTTGGCTAAGAAGTTTAGGAAACGATGATGCCCCAGGAGCAATAAGCACATCTAGGGCTCAGATTTTGGGTTTCGATACCATTCTACAATAAAATAAATTAAAAAAACCTTAGAGGAAGTTGTTTCTAAAACTGGAGTGGGAAATATGCAAGATGAGGCAGACGCAAAGTAGTTAAAACTGACCAACCAATGAACACACTCCCATGGGAATATGTCAAAGGATCAGAGGAGCCAAATGAAAGTATTTTTAAAGGCCAAAGCTGGAACAATTTAAGCAAAAAATGAAGAACTATTGGATTATAACCCAAAGTATAAAATAAATATCCTTTAGGCCATGTTTATTTAGACATAAATGAATGATTGAATCAATAAATAAGAGCAAAGAGACAAGTATGCTATGAAGTAGGATTCTAAATGAATTATGTAGATTCCACTCTAAATGCAGGCGAGCATAGTCTCTCATTCCTTTAGTGTATTGTGAACACAGTGACTTCCTTCCAAAGAGTACAGTATAGGAGAAAGAAAAATAGTATATACTAACCAGGAGAGCCAGTTATCCATTTGGATGTATCAGTATATGAATTAAATATAAGGCAGAACATAAACTATTTTACTGAGGATAGAGAATAGGATGTGCAATTGTGAATTTGAAAACATCAGTGGCAGAATGTCATAGTCTTTTTGATAGTTGTTTTGCTTTATACACAGTGACCAGCATAGGACTTATTTAATTGACTAGAATATGTTTGTATTGAATAACCAAACAATAAGTATTGAAGTAAGCCATAAAAAACTCATGTCTCAGAACATGCAGGGCAACTAAAATAATTTAAAATACACAAGCATAAAAAAGGAACCGATGACTTGGAAGAGGAACTCAGAAATGGGAAAAAAACAAACAAACAAAAAACCCTGAAAGATTCAGATTTTTTTTTGCATATTAAATTAAATTTGAAAGTCTTAATTAAAATGCTGATTGGTAAACCTGAGTTCCCAACACACATCTTTCTTGAGCAATCTTTAGTTAGGTTCCCCTGAGTGGCTTTCTCAAGGAGGCCTCTTCCTTTAAACCTCTGTCGTTTAATCTTTGCATCACCCTGTTTTAACAGAAAGTGTAAATCAGCTTAGCAAGAATCCTCACCCTTGATATTCGATCCCATTTCTCATTCTCCACCCTTGGTATCTAATCAGCCTGACCTGCCTTCAGAACAAATCCTGTCAAGTCAGTGTCATCTTGGTCTTTCCTTACCCCTGAAGCTTCCTCTGACTAGCATTCTATCCACTGACCCCCACTCTGCTCCATGTCTATAAATGCCCACTTATCCTGGCTTTATTTGAACTTGAGAATTGTTCTATAATGTCTCTTTTTCCCTATAGAAATAGTTCTGAAGAAATAGGCCAGCTTTTACTGCATTAATTACTGTCTGGAGATATATATATATATATATCTCCATATATATATTTATATAAATAAATAAATATATATCTCTCCACATATTTATTTATTTATTTATTTTATTTATTTATTATTTTTTTAATTTTTTGCAAAGGCCAATAAAGAGAAAATTGATGTATTTCTGACTTAAAAAAAAAAGTAATACAAAAGCTCTAATTTCATCTGGAATAGATAACCTAAAACTGCAGACAATCTGAGAAAGCGAAGAATTGCCAGGTGGTTGTCTTTTTTTGCTTTTGTTATATAATTAAAATATATATTCAGATGGTAAAACTCGCTTCACTGAAACAAAATATAAATCTTGAAAATAAAACCTAAGTATTAAAAGCAATTTTACACTGAACTCGAAGGCATACCTAGTAAAAAGTAAAATAATCAAAGCTAAAGCAGTGAAACAAGTAATTCTTCTAGAACAGTTTCTCAAAGAATAGTCATAGACATCTGAATTTGAGTCATCCAAAATAGTAATTTAAAAGGACTTCTGGACTTTACACTAATCAACAGATTCAGAATAGCCGAGGGCAATTCTTTTGTACATGGATTAAGAACCACTTTTCAAGGGCCACCAAAATGCTAACCCCCAAAATACTCTACTAATTCCACAATTACCATTTCCACAATTACTATTTTACAGAGGTAGCCTTGAAATAGAATTTTTTTTGTAGAAAATAGCATGCTTCATGACTATGATGATTAAATCCATACACTAATTATTCATCTTTTTATTTCACATTTTCTATATAATTACAAAATTTAAGTGGCAGTTTCTTGTGAGTCTGATGCAGTGCTCTATCCTTCATTTTGATACTTCTTTGCTCTTTGTATCCTTTTTTTTTTTTTTACTATATTAGCTATCTAGTCATACTTCCATGCACTAATAATAGCAATTGAAGCATTTAGGTTTTGAAGCAGGAGCTGTAATTATATTACTTTTCCTAAAAATAACATAGGGATTGATGCTTTTATAATGAAAATGAACCCAAGTGATTGAATATTTATGAATTGGAATCTTTTTGGAAGAAAATATGACAGCATTGAAAACATGCAATTACCAGAAATACCTACAGTGATTAAAATGTTAATCAATGACAGTTTCTTTTATTAGAATAAACAAAATCATACTACACATAGGAAAAATAAAATTCTCTTATAATTTTTAAAACTCAAATTTATTCAATCATTAAAGAAAATTTACTTCCAAATCAAATATGTCAAGGAAGTGAAATAATTTGTTTTAATTTGCTTCACAATATTAACTTGAAATTCACCATCTAATGCTCATATCTCAGGCCTACACACAAATGAATATAAAATAGTTTAAAACTCTTGAAAAGTTGACTTTTGTTATTCCTCAAATTTAAAACCAAAATGCTTTGGAATAATTCAATACCAAGTCTAAATTTATTCTAAGAATTTGCATGAAAATCAATCTTCTAGGCTAGAACGTATTTTTGTTCTAATTAATTCAATATATTAACTCAATATACTTCTCTATTTATTTGCATTGTCCTTTGAGTAACGTTTTTCTTTTTATGTTTATTCAATTACAATTGAAGGTTTTAATCTGACTTTCAACCACTCAAATATTCTTTAATTTATTTAAAAAAATTAGGGGTTTTGAGACTTGAGAGCATAGAGTTCACTATATTAATATTCTATTATATGGGTGTTTCTCTTTAGGATAGAATAATTTTGATTTAGTGGGGTTTTAAATAAAACTTCTAAACCCAAATTGCTATGGGCACATCTGGTACAAAATATTCAGTTTTTAGTAATGACCACATATTTAATGAGGTGCTTATTTATTTAATAGAAAATAATTTTTATATTTTTCTTCTGGAATCTCTTCTTATTATAATATAGTTACTTCATGGATTGAGAATCATCATATATATGTATATATCTTTATCTGTGTGTGTATATATATATATATGTATATCACTGTACCTCATATGCAATATCATATTCTGATATACAATTAGCCTATTTCAAATCTAACGTGTCCTCACTTTTCTTCTTTTCCAGTTTATATTCCAGGGTCTATCAGAAATATTAATTCCTGACGCTCATCCTCAGACTCTACTTTCTCCTAAAGCCACACCAGGTTTTCTATCTACAGTCATTCTCTCTCTCTCTCTCTCTCTCTCTCTATTTTTTTTTTCACTTCATTACAGCAATAATAGTTTCCTTGCTGTTATTCAAATAAGCCAAAAACTTTTACAATATATATATCCTTGATCTTCCTTCTGCATAGAAACTGGTTTTCTGATTTGTTCCCCCATCTCCTTCAGATCTCTGATCACATGTCTCCTTTAAAAATGAAGCCTCTGTGGCGATATTATTAAAACAAATAAACAAACAACAATAACAACAAAACACTCGAGCATTCTCTGTCTCCCCTATTTTTCTCCAGTGCCATTATCTCCATCTGACTTACTGTTTATTCTTCATATTATAGGGTTATTATTTATCCTCTTCCATGTGAACTGAAGTAACCAGAAGCAAAGGAGATGGGACTTGTTTCCCAATACCTGAATAACAATACATCATTTGCACTCAAAAATGATGTATTGTTGAACTGAGATTTCCATTCCATTTATTAGCAGTTTTCCTTCAGAGGATAGCAGATCACTAACCAGATAGCAGATAACTAGATTACTAACAAGCTGTTTTAGACAAAAATGTCTTTTATTGATGTCCACTGATTTTCAATGATTGAAGTACACTTGTGTTTCAACAAACTATTTGAAATGTTAGCCAAAACCACAGACATGTTAGTTAGCCTGTTTGAGTGCTGTTATTTTTACTGGTACAATAAAAGTTACAACCAGAAGTTTTTTGTCAATTTACATCTATCTTAAATAGTACTAAATAATATTATATTTTTAAAACATGGTACATTTCTTTGTAGGACATATTTTGTGAGTAATATGGACAACACTTTTGGTATTCACTAACATAAGTCTAGATTCCCTTTCTTCCCAGAGATCTTTCTTAGTCTTCAAAGCTGTTTTCTATGACAGTATCCTACAATCAATTTTCCATTTACTTCTTTTTATCTTACATTGGAATATCACTATTTTGAGGAGCAATAGGCATCAGCTATATTAGCTATTTTATCATTAGCACCTTTCACAGAGCATAAAACACATTAGAAACTCAAGAAGTATGTACTATGATAACTAACATTTAAGCCTTTTGCGTAGGTCAGGCACTGTTCTAACTTTTACATATATAAATTTACTTAGCACTCATAAAACCCTATGTTTGTTGTTTAATTAACAAAAAGAAAGCAGAATTGACGAGAGGTTTGATAAACTTTTCAATTAACAGGTTCAGAACATAATTTGACAAGAGACAGTAGAAAATTCGAGGCTGAGGAAGATAAGTAGAGCAGACCAGAAAGCAAAGAAAGGCCTTCAAACTCACTGTCAAAGTAAGGAACCTAACAATGAAAAAAAATTGGACAATAGGATAAGAGATGTTCGTCTTTTTGTTTGTCTGTTCTCCCCAAAGAGGAGAACTAGGAGTTCATTACGGTTATAATGGTTCTAGACAATTAAATACGTGTATAGAATGTCTTAATTATTGCTTTAGAGTTAAAGAAATCAAATTTGAGCTATTTAGCAGTTGTTATACCTTAAGATGGCAGTGGAACTTCTAAAAGTTTAGTCATCACTTGAAAATCATTATGCCTAGTAACAAATTTACTAAAGTCTGTCGCATAGATGGTGGGTGTTTTGCTACTTTTCTCTTCAATCTTCACAGCTACTGCCCAAAGAAGGCAAAATCACTGACTGACTGAAGTCTTATGCTTTCACATAGCTGAGATTTGAAATCTTATCCATCTGATTTCAAATTCTGTGCTCTATCAACTTTGCCATTTTTTTCAACTTTAAATAACAAAATATTTATTTATTTTTTTTTTGGTCTGAAGAAAAGCTGAAAGAAAACCAAGCCCACAAAAGAGATAAAAGCTTCTTTGCTCCTCTTGGAGCACCTTGATAGAATGAATTCCTTTGTTCCACGGACGCTAGCTATAACCACTGTATTAGCTACAAGTCCCTTCTGATAAGAAAGAGCCCAGCTTCCCAAAAGACTCTATCCAAAAACATTCTCTTAGAAACTGAAAACTGTTATGTGAACATAAATTAAACTACTGTAATGACTTGAGGATAAGCGCAGATATGTTAAATAATGACTTGATATGCAAAGAGCTAAATACATTGCGTGTATAGCATAGACAACATTGGCTGAACAACAGCCTCGCCACCCTCAGCCCTGCATTCTGATGCTTTTCAGAGGCAGTCTCTGGTGACCACTGTAAGGAACACAACTTCTGAACATCCCCCAGCAGTGGTGTGCATCAGCAGCTGCCCGTCCACTGCTCACAGGAGGCCTTGTGTCCATTTCTTCTCAGCTCTGCATTCATTGGCATCACGTTGGTAGGGAGAAATTACACCACCGTGGGGGAAATGATGTCATAAAAATACAATTTCTCCAAAATGGCACTCCCCGCTGTCCCCCTGCCAGAGATCTGGTAAACATTTGCCAGTACACAAATACACTTTGGTATGTTCTAAGGCAAAACAAAACAAAACAAACAAACAAACAACAAAAAAAACGAGTTTGAAGAGCAGTGGCACACAATGACTGAAAGTATTATGTTGCTTTATCTCACTTTACAATATCTCTTTTTAGAAACACCTCCTTGTCTATGGCCATGCCACCCTGAACAAACCCGATCTCGTCTGATCTCAGAAGCTAAGCAGGGTCAGGCCTCGTTAGTACTTGGAAGGGAGACCACCTAGGGAGACCAGGTGCTGTAGGTGTAAAAAATAAAAAATAAGGGATTGTAAGCTGACAAGGTCCTTGAAATCTGTGAGGTTAACCAAGGGTTGCTTTGTCTGAAAAAAAAAGAAAAGGAAGGAAGGAGGGAAAGAAGGAAGGAAGGAAGGCAGGAAGGAAGGAAGAGAGAGAGAGAGAGAAAGAAAGGAAGAGAAGAGAGAGAAAGAAACACATACCTCCTTGACATGTGAAAGAAGCCTTAATGATTGGAAATTGCCATTGCATACAGGTTTGTAACAATGGACTAACTGGATTCAGAATTTATTTATATAAATCTAAAAGTTTTTGGTTCTAAGAGCAATTGTACTTTATGAACTGATGTGGAATTAGTGTAATATTTCATTTTCACTAACTTTTCAACATGATTGATGTAGACTCTTAGTGTATTAATTTTACAGAAAGAATTCATATTTAAATATGACATACTTGTTACCAAAGTGAGTGGTATCAAGGCAACTTGAATAAATGCCTGAAATAACAGTAGACAATCTAAATTATTTGTCTGCACCATGTTTGATTTTTTAAAAGATCCTTGCATTTGTTTAGCTGCTCAAATATTCAAGAGCAAAATATAAAACAACCTAAAGATCAATTGGTTAAAATAGATATATGTTTATGATTATGAGTCATAGAATATGAACCTGTATATTAAACTTTACTTTTTTTTTTTAATTTCAGTGAGCACTATTCAAATTTTAATCTATCTAACTTTCAGCAATACAGTTAAAACCACAGATTTAAATTTTGAATTGAATCTTGTAGAAATATGTCAGCCTTCTATAACTACTTCTAGGCCAAGATTTAGGGGGCAGGGTTAGGATTTAATTATTTTATTGTCTTCACCCAGTTTAGTAAAGTACCAATGAATTTTTATTTTCTATAAGCTAACAGATTTTAAGAGATGTGTAGGGTAAGAGAGCATTTAATCTTCAGCTTCACAAATATGCATGAATCAAAAAATATTTAAATTTCAATAACATAAGTCCTGTGATCAGGACTCATGATTTAATCTCTTCTGCCTTCAACCATTGACATAGAAGAAGGAAAAAAAAATAAATATGATTAATTTTTAATGTCACCGATCTAACCACAGGTTCTATTATTTTTAGTTACCAATTAAATGCAATTCTTAATCCTAAAAGTAGCTTGATTCTATTTCAGATTTATTTATCATTCATTTATTTATTCATGTAGCTAAGAGATTTTGGCAGAATTTCTGCTATGATCATAACACAGACTACAGACACATTCCAACAACCATTTAAGAAATCATCTTTAGTTTCTGGATTATAATTTTAAATGCATATGAGACATATGCTTACACATATCTAAATTATATCATTTAGATTGGTTGAACACCAACAGAATAAATTGGAATTATGGGGGGAAAGAATCAGGCAGTTTGAGTACTAAGAATTATAGACATTTCACTCTAACCCTGAATGCAGAACATGTTAATTTATCAATTATTTATTCATTTGATTGAACTGCTGAATTATATTAGACTATACATATTTAAAGTCTTTTCATGGTAAGAAATACTTTGGGATTAAGAAATCCATTATTATGTATAAAAGCACATTGAGAAAATTTCAATTACACAGAAAAAGTGAAACTGTTCAATTACACAGTTCAAAGTGTTCTAATGATATTTTGCAGATTGAATACCCATATAAAACTCAGCAGTTAGTTATTATCAGAGATTTAATATACAGCTTCAGATACATCATATGTTCTTTCTAGTACCCTCATTGTATTTTGTCGCTGAATATTAAAGCCACTTTTTAACTAAAAAGTCAGGTCTTACTGGCTATTGTTTTGAAAGGTTCAAAGTAATAATTTTTAAGATGAAATTATATTAATTTTTTTGCTTTAGAAAGACATTTTATACTTTAAGTGACTTATTTGCCTATGGTTAGAAGAGTAAGTGGTTTATGATTAAAGAATAAATAAACTGAGAAAATGACAGGTTTCTACAATAGATTCAACTAATACGTGTGCTAGATACTATAGACATAAAGTTAAGATCCCATCCATTACCATAAGGTGTTTTTACACACAAAACAGTAATATGAGTATAAATATGCAAGATAAAAGAAAAGTGCTCAAGTCAAAAATTAAATTAAAATAAAAAAAATGAAAACACTAAGGTTTGTCTGGTCATAAAGTATTTACTTATTTAATTCAACAAATAAATAATGAGAGCCAATTTCATGCAAGACACTCGACTCAGAACCTGAAGATGCCCTTAAAATTTCCAGTTCACTAAAACAGAAAAAAATCTATATTAAAAAGCAATATTTGATGAGTCACTAATATAAAGAGGTAACATTTGAATTTTGTTTCAAAAGATGAATTGGAAGATCTGAACTAGTGGGCCAACGGGAATGTGTATTCAAAGCAAAAGTAATGATATAAACATTGGCAAAAAGTTGCATAAACTATTTGAAATTTGTTAAGAGAAAACTTGGCCTTATTCTTTAAAAACTTGTGGATCTTTGTCAGTAATTATTGGACAAATCACTTAAATTGAAAAATAATATGCTCTGACAAGTTTTTCTGTTTTTTTAAACAACAACAAAAAAAGATTTTAAATTTACTTTAGTCATTGACATATCAATCTGTTATATACATTGCCTTGCTTTCTTTGGCAAAATTAACATAAAATATCACTTTAATAACTCTTTAGAATAATAAAATGGCCAGTTTTATTATTTATTTATTAACATACTGAAGAAAAAATCACATTATCATCTCAATAAATGTAGAAAAAGCATTTGACACAATTCAACCTCCTTTCATGATAAAAATACTCAAAATAGGAATAGAAAAGAACAATTTCAACAACATACTAAAGGCCATATAGGAAAAACCACATATATGGTGAAAGACTTTTACTCTGAAATCTTTAAACAGAAAGACATCTGTGTTCATATATTTGAAGACTTCATATTTTTAAGATGTCAAAACAACCCAAAGTTATTTACATATTTAATATAATCCCCATCAAAATACCAATGACATTTTTTGCAGAAAAGGAAGTTCCATCTTAGATTTGATATGGAATCTTAAGGAATTTTAAATAGCTAAAATAATCTTGAAAAACAATTTGGAGGACACATTTTCTGATTTCAAAACTTACCTCAAAGTTTTAGTACTCAAAGTGTGGTATTAGCATAATGACAAATATATAGACCAATGAAATAGAACAGAGAGCCCAGAAGTATGGTCAAATTATTTTTTGACAGATGTTTCAATAGGAAAGGATAGTGTTTTTAATTAATGATGTTGAATAAAGTGGATATCCACATTCAAAAGAATGATGAAAGAATGATGTAGAATTTTTAAAAAATATCATATACAAAAAACTCAAGGTGGATTAAAGACTAAAATGTAACAGCTAAAACTACAAAACTCTTAGCAGAAAACTTGGGGAAATGCTTTATGACATTGAATTTGGCAATGACTTCCTGGCTGTGACACTAAAAGAATGGATAACAGAAGAAAAAAAATTGGCCTACACAATTTTTTTTTTTTAATTGTTCATTAAAGGGCACTATGAATAGGTAAAAGGCAACTCATGGAACTGGAAAAAAATATTTGCAAATCATAAATCTAGATAAGAGGTTAATATCCAGATTATATAAAGAACTCCTATCATTCAACAATAACAACAACAAAAACAGCCTGATTTAAAATAGGCAAAGAACTGGAATAGACATTTTTCATAAAGTGATATACAAATGGCCAATAAGTACTTGAAAGTTGATCCACATTACTGATCAGCAGGGACAAGCAAATCAAAATCACAGTGAAAAACTATTTCACACCCCTTAAGATGATTGTTATGAAACAAACAAAGCAAAGAAAATAAGAAAGTAAGTTTGACGAGGACATGAAGAAATTGGAACCCTTGGGCATTGCTGGTGGAATGTAAAATGATGCAGCTGCTATGAAAAACATTATGGTAGTTTCTCAAAAATTAAATATAGAATTGCCATACAACCCTCAAAGTCCACTTCTTGCTACATATACAAAAGTATTGAAGTCAGGGGCTCAGATATTTCTACACCCATGTTCATAGCAACATTATTCGTGATAGCAAAAAGAGGGAAGCAACCCAAGTGTCTGTGGATGAATGAATGGAGAAACAAAACATGGTCTGCACATAAGATGGGATATTATTCGGCTTTAACAAGGAAGGAAATTCTGACACATGCTACCACATGGATGAACCTCAAAGACGTTATGCTAAGTGAAATAAGCCAGTCACAAATGGACAAAAACTGAATGGTCTCATTTACATGAGGTACCTAGAGTAGTCAAATTCAGAGTCAGAAAGTAGAATAATAGTTGTTAGCTACTGCAGGAGGACAGTATAGGGAATTTTGTTTAATGGGTACAGAGTTTTGGTTTAGTGAGAAGAAAAAATTCTGGAGATGTTGGTGATGTTTCCAGGACAGGGTGATTGTGCTTAACTCCACAGAACTGTACACTTAAAAAGGGTCGATATGTCAACTTTTATGTTATGTATTTTTTACCACAACTTAAAAAATTAACCGTTAACCTATGTACTCCTTTATATGTTTCAATAGATACATAACTCTAGTTGATGAGCTGATCCTTATGGCTACATTAAATTTCAAAAGGTCACATTTTATAGAATACACTGTCTAATAAATAAGGAGCTCTTGTTTAGTTGAATTTGTAGCAACTTAATGAAAACAAAACTTCAATATTTTGTACTCAATTCTAAAATCTATTCCAGGTCGTATTAACTCAAAGTTAAATTTTGACTAGCATGAAATGCATATTCAACCTTGTGCAGAGGTTTCCTGGAAGCAAATACATAAGCCAGAAAAGAAGCTGTATTTCTCATTAATCCCTATTTATAAATACAAAAATATCATGGCAAAAATGTAAAAACTCTTCTATATATTGAAATTAACAAAAAAATTCCCTTTGAATTCTAAGTGCAAGTACATCACCCCATGCTTTGGGTTTAGATGATCATCTAGATGCAACTTAGTAAAACTAATAAAGAGTGGCTATTCTTTTACCATTCAAATATAACACATTGTGCTGAAAAACATCCCAGAAGAGTGATTATCACATGATAACATACCCTTTCTTCTGTCTTACTGCTAATTAAATTAATTAATTAAGTGGTCTTTCCCCAAGTGGACTTGATTTAATATACTGCATGTAATTAGCAACTCAGAAAATCGAGATGAAATGATTTTGTTCATGGTTACACAAAGCCATAATCCAATGAACTTTGTAATAATATAAGTGGAGAGAGATATTTTGATTTTTTTTTTAAATGAAAGTATTCTTTATTGGAAAAAGATAGTAACACTGGAAGAGGATACTTTTGGCTGGAGTCTACCAAACAGATATAATTCATATGTTTTAAAACTGCTTGAAGGTATAGAAGCTGTTTGGAAACATGAAATGCAACTCATATTAATATTAATAAAATAAATTTCACCTATTGACATTTAATATAACTTGATGTTTAGGAGGACCAATTTTGGTGCCACCTGCTCTAATTGAAATTTGAATTTCAGCTCAGCCATATACTAGCTGAATGATCTTTGGAATGTGTATCATCTACACAAGAGTTTTTGCAAATATGGATAATAATAATGCCTACATAGTAAGGTTGTCGTGAAAGATTAAATGTGTTATTCCATGTAAAACAGTAAGGACAGCATCTGGCACATAGTAACTATTAATGATTTTCATTATTAAAGAAGTGGTACTATTTATTCCATACTGCTTTTTAATTGAATTACATATATAGGCACATATAAAATAACTCATGGGCATTTATGCCCAACTGTTGGTGCATAAGAAAATAGATACATATCAGGTAAAACAAATAGCAGAAAATAGAAATTTTCCATAAATATTCTTTCTTTTCTAGAAAAAAATATAATACCTAGTTTTTTTAGACACCTTGACATTGTTTGTTCTTTAAAATGGACAGCATATACAGAATATAATAAAAGACTGATTTTTCTCATGCACATTAAATTTGGACATGTGAATACAAAATGAGATAAAGTAAAACCAAAATTGTTATTAATCTCTAATAAACACATTTTAACATTATAAGATAACCATTACGGAAGACATTTAAAGATAATTTAGTTTAAATGTTTTAATGTATATTCTTGTGCACATAGCTGGACATACTTAATACAAAAATATAATAATCTCAGCTCATTCTCCAACACAGCTATGTTTATATCCTTTGAAACTGGACAGGTTTTTCTTTATGTTGTAAGGTAAATTGCTCACCAATATTTTCTTACAAATTTAAACTTATCTGCAATATTCTCTTCATTTCTAACGTCTGCACAGTACCATCTCCATTTCTTATCTGAACACTACACTTCTCTCCATTTGTCATCCTTATTCCTTCGCTTCTCTGACTCCACATCCCTTGTGGAAATTCTGCTTACTGGTCATGCTATGACCTCATCTTCACACATTCTAGTTCATTCTAATGGTTTCGTTGACTCACATTGGTGGAGACTTTGTTTAGTATTGCATTTTGCATTGCATCACACTTTGCATTTATGAATTATTGTCTTTTGCCTTAATGTATCTTTTTTCCCAATGGCCCAAATTTAATTAATTTATCTTTTGTAAGCCTCGTTTAAATGTGTCATTCCTTTAAATGATAAAATCATTAAATTCATAAACAAGTGGAAAATTCAGAAAAGCATAAATGGATGAGGCTAACACATATTTCCAGCATTTAATCTGAAGATATCATCTTTGCAATCATCAGCATTTATAAATTCAGTAATTTAATACCGTTATACGTAAAAAGCTTATGACACACATTAATATTGGAATAATCTGTCTCTCCATTCTCTAATATCAATTAGGTAAAACATTACTAAAATAATAGAGGTGGATAATTTAATAAATATTATTGACTTAATCCATATCAATGTTATACATCTAAATTACCTGTTAGTCAACTTATTTCATCATTTACTTCTTATTTTATAAAATCTTTGCTTTCGATAATTTAAAACCATGATACTAACTATAGTACTGTTTAAAGTTTGTGAGTATAATATCTATTTTAGGTGATCCTTTTGATTTAATAAATTCTGTGTTTTTCTTCTTAGTTGAGGTACAGAGTCTTGCCAAAAGTCTCATTTTCTTTTCTGGTCCTAGTATTCTTTTGTGCTATTTATTAATGCCTGACCAATCTTGCTTATTTGTTTATTCTGTCAACACTGTGAAATATTATTCTTTTACTTTTTACTGTTCTTTATAGCTCTGTAGCTGAAATATTTACATAAGTTTATCATTTCAGCTAATTTATCTAGCATGCTGAGGAATTTAGGTGAGATCTGACACCTTCAGTAATTCTAAAAAGAGGTATTTGTTTTTAGCAGTCTTATTTATTTTGCTTTCATCTTCTGTTTGATTCTCAAGCCACCTCTCAGGTGTCTGTTACTGCTTAACCCTCTTCTACCACAAGTGCAGTCTGGACCTTGGACGGAGGCATTTTTTGAGTCCACTCTTAACTCTCTCCAGACCCTTCCTAAAAAGAGCGACTAGAGACAGATCTTGTATTCCCCAAGCTGCTTTATCAAGAAGTGTTTCTTGAGTCATTATTGTATTATTTATCTGTTGCCTTGCACTGTGTCTAACAAAGTTTTTGACAATGATAGTCTTCCCTAGTCCTGCACAGCTAATGGGGGCAAAGATTCACCCCCATTTTATGCTTCTTTTGATGAGAACAGAAAGTTAGGTGGTGTCCTAATGACAATCTGACTCAGAAGTTCTGGTTTCCTCAAATTCATGATAAAAATTTTTAAGCCCATTCCAAACACTTGGTAAGAAGCAACATTATTGATGATTTTTCTACTAGAGCTTGAAGTCTTATTTTGCACGATGTGACATGATATTTTGCATTACTATTTTTACTTTTAAAGTATTATTCTGTTTAAAGACTAGAATTATAGGAAAGGGCAAATGACATATTTTCTGCACTCATGCTACTGATGGGACTTTCTTCTTGCCTAGAGTATTTTAAATAAATCTGTTTTTAATTCACGTCTGTGCTGTTTGTGCTACATGGGCTGGGCATCTCACTCAGATTTATTTCTGGTGTTTTACTATTTTATCTAAATGATCATCACTGCCTTTCGCAGTTCTGCTTACCCAGAGGATTACTTGTTGACAACAAATTCGCCTGCCTGGAAGGAAATTATGCTGCAGCTGCACCAATTGTCAAGATTTATCTTTTTAGAGACTTACTATAGTAAAATGTGGTCTTTATAATCTCAAGCATTATATTAGTAAAATATATGTGGAAATATTGGAATATATGTTTGTATAATATGTTGTTCCCTACAGCACATCCTTATGTCAGCTCTATATTTAATTTTATAAGCAGATAAAGAATATACACGTATACTTCTTACCGGAACCTAAAGTATGCATATCTTAAGAGTTGAAACAGATATAGTATAGTTAAAATTGTAAAAATATCTATATAAAGAGAATTTGTAAAAAATTGTAACCAACATATCATTTCAAGGACATAAGTCATTTTCTTTCAGAAAATTATAAGAAAATGCTATTTGTAATCATCAAGAAGACAAGTTTCTACTAGAGGATTTGTTTCTACTCAACAACATAAAAACATTAATAAAAACTTGGAAACCACTAATATAAAAATTTTATAATATATAATTCATAATTATAAGATTTAAGTAAAACTTTAAGGAACTTAAAATATTTCAAGGCAATTCATAGAAAAAATCTTTCCTCTTTTTCTCTAATAATCTATTCTATTTTCTTTATATATTACATATTTTATAATGTATATGTATATATAATCTTTAAAGAAATTTTAAAAATATATATGCACATACATATATATATTTCTGTATGGACTATAATGAAATGTATATATATATATATATATATAATATATAACAAATACATAATAAAAATATATCTTAAGGAAATATATATTTATTAGTATAATTATTATTATGTTTCTCAAACGGAGCATAATAAAACATTAACTTTATATATTACTTTACACTTTCAAAAAGAGGTTGATTTATAACAATTCACTAATAGTAACAATAAAAATGTGATAAATATATACATCACCCTAAGCTAAAAAAAAAAAAAAAAAATGCCCTGTCAATAGATATATAGATACAAATGAATCCTGTTTCCTACCCCATGAGTACTTTGGAACAAGCACAGAGATTTAATGTGTTATTAGGAAGTTCAACACTTTTTATCTGTCTGCTTTGCTTTCTTTGGAATGTGCCACTTGTCTTCACTGTGTCCTGATCAAACAGGACAAAACCCTGCAAACTAAAACATGTACATGTTCCACTGCAGCTTGCTTTTTTTTTTTTTTTAATTATTTAACTATATTCTTTGGAATTTTTAATAAGTACCCATAGACCTGTCTCATTCTTTAAAATGGCTGCACAGCATACTGTGACATGACCGTGCTATTTAACATGTTTTAAATTGACATGTTATTTTCAGTCTTTAGTTAATATAATATTAACAACTCTTTAATGATGACATTTGCATTTATGCTTATCTGTGTATATGTAAGGGTATCCATGGGAAAATTTCCTAAAATCTGTATTGTTTTGAGAAAGAGCCTGTGTATTTTAAATCACGTTTAAATTGTCTTTCATAATGTTTAAAAGTTTACATTTCCAACAATATGTTAAATTATCATCTTATCAACACGAGTAGATTCTCTTTACCACAAATTTTGATTTTTACCAATCTGATACTCTCCACTGCTCTGTAATGTCTATTGACAAGAGGGTTTTCTCCTTCCCCTAGTTTTTGTAAATGTACTCATAGGCAAAGAAACAAGAAATTCATCCACTCAGAGACAACTATGGTGAAAGACCTTAGTTAACAATCAATAAGAAGTCAATTTGAGGCCATTTTTGAGCTACTTTTTAGAATTTTAGTATTCATTTTCTCTTCTCTCAGGCATACCAATTTTTAAATATCTGTTCTTTAAATGCATATTATTTCCGAGGACAGAGTCTGGTGCATAAACTCCATCACCCAGGCCAGTAAGAGTAATACCAAAGTATCAGTATGTTTTCTGTTGTTCAAACATGCTTGCTTAAATTTTAATTTTGCCCTTGGTCATTTAATCAACCAAGATTATCCTCCCCGCCTCTTTAGTTTTACATTTAATGTATAATCCTACAACTATTTTCTAATATTTTTGACGTGCTGTCATTTTAATGACAAAAGAAACTAACAAAGAACCTGGAAATGTTACTACTAAGTGAAAGAATAGGACCACAACTACTTTAAGTTAAACATGTATTGTTCTGAAACTACTTGACCAAGTTTCTTTTCTCAGAGTGCAAGTACACAACTCTAGGGTAACAGGCGAAACGATTAATTGATTCAAAATAAGCAACACATCGCTACTTCCCCTGAAAGGAAATCTGGATTGCAAGAGAAAACTAGGCCAGTGGCAGCTTTCTTTGATCCAAATGATTCTGGAAGCAGAGAGATATAAGAAGACACCTTTTATAGCATCATGCCAGCAAGGTTAACTACTTTTTATGCTTCAAAGTCACTCTCACTGTCTAGGGAACATCATGCCTCAGTTGGAAAGGGCACATCTTTTTAGTTTAGCTGTTGTCTGATTAATAAAGGAAGCCAAGCTAGTTGTTTTTGTTGTTACTTTTAACCTTTTACACTTTATTATTCTACGTCGACAGGGAAGCAACTGTATCCATTCAGTTCATTAGACTCTTTAAATTAAATGAAAATCTGAAGAAATATTACTAGAGTATCATGTAATACCGGTCCACTTGATATACTGCATGTAAATAGGATTATAAACATTTTACGTGGTTCTTTATACCCCCTACCTTTTTTGGAGAGGATGAGAGATAGGTGGTCAGTCTTTTAATTTAGATTACGTTACAGTCGAGAAAAAAATAAAATGTTTATTGGTGTTTACAGGTAGGATTCCTCGTGTGTGTGGTTGGAAGTTTGAGATATCCTTTTACACCTGTGGTTCTCTCCACATTCAAACCTTTCCCTCCTTCCACACCAGGATATCGAACACTCTTCTTTTGATTGAGCAAAAGTGGGAGCTAGTAGATAGGTCTGTTAGAGGTATTGTTGGTGGCAATTTAGTGACTGCTACTACTGGCACCATCAGATGAGCTTAACAAAAGACGTTTTGTTTTATTAAAGGCACAACCATCAAGTCCTGGACATTTGTACTTATTCTGTGCTACTTTTCCTAGTGCCAGTATTCAGATGTCAGCCAAGATCATGATGACATTCTAACATAGTCATTGCATGCAAAGATCAAAGAAAAAACATGTTTTTGATGGCACCCTCACAAGGGAAATTCTTCAATGTTCAGTGAGAGATTCAGTAAGCCCTGAGTTCATTCATTTGCTATCACAACATCAAAATTATGATAGACTTTGCACCTGAAAACATTATTCACTTATTAGCTTACACTTCTGTGTAACTGGATTCTCCACTTATGGTCACACCAGGCCTCAGTCAGACTGTCGGCCATTCCAAGCTCTTATCTGAAAGCTCTAAGAAAGAATCCCCTCCAAGCTCATGCAGATCGGTGGACAACTGTCTTCACTTGGAGCTGCAGACTGAGATCCCCACCTGTCTGCTCTCAGGTCATGGCTGGCCCCGTTTCTGGACACGTGGCTTGTCTATCTTCAAAGCCGGCAATGACACGTCAAAATACTTTGAATCTTTTGCATCGAATCTGACCTCCTCTTCACCTGTCTTTTTTAACACCAGCATATATTATAGTCACCTCAATTCTTCCTTTGGTGTCTAGAGTTCTAGAAATGGGGTTTGTTTTATGCTAGAGATTAAACGCACCTCAATCAGTTTCCTTTTTAACAATTAAAACATGACAACTTCCGTCGCCTACTTGTTATAAGGAAAGTAATGTAGCCACATTCTTCCTAAAGTATCTTCCAGAGCCACGTGGTGCCTGAGGATTCTGAGAGAGCCTTGAGGGTCTAAGCTTTTGCCAATAATTGTCCTGCAATATTCTGGGAGAATCTTATCTCAGACTCCACAGAGAGCTCTGCCTGGGCTGCTACAGCTTCACAGTGATAGAAAACCTAGAAATGAGGAAAGGTGAGTGAATTTGACACAAAATTCAAATAAATTGGCCTCTGGGATAGCAGTGAAGATATTTATATTTTTACTGAAAATTCAGTATTAATATTTTCAGAGATTAAATTTTAGGGCCATTGTCTCAAATGCTATGAAAACTGTAGATCTTTATTAGAGGGAATTTCTCTATGATAATTTTCAGGGTTGTTTTTCTCAAGCTTGAAGTTTGGCATTCATATATATATTTAATATATATATTTATATAGTACCAATTTATACTGAAAAAAGTGCCATATTTTCAAAAGAGTGATGATTTTCAAGTTGCAGAAAAAAGGATGAAATATATGCTTTCACAAATTGTATATCATAGCAGATCAGCTTAGGATCTTATCATTGATTTTTAAAGTTTTTCATACTTCCTTTGAAATATTAGTGTGTATTTATTGATTTACAGTAATATCTGATTGTCTTTCGATTGTGAAATATTTGATCTCACTTATCCTCTTTCGAGTAATAAAAAGAGAAAAGTGCATAGAATAAGATGCTATTCACTTTTTCACAAAATTACGTGAAACCAAATTGATTCATTTTACTTTGGCTTCTCATTCAGTTTTAGTCGCTATAAAACTATTCATTTAACATCGTGCAGTTTGACGTTTCCCTCGGTAATACTTGAGACACGGAGACCTGACTCAACACTTCCTAACAGGAGGACAGACAGCTTCATTTCAGTAGCTTCATGCATATCACAGTTCTCCTGCTGAGATATCTATTACCCTGTAGGATCATAAGTTACTTCTATATTATGTAAAATGTAGCATGCATCAAAGGTGACATATGCCATTTGGGAGCTTTATTATAGTTCACCTAGCAAATTCTAAGGACAGTCAAGTCAAAATGAGATTTCAGAATGCAAAATAGCCTTTACGCTAGTGGCTCACCTGATGTTCTGTTCTGTTATATGCTTGTCCTGTCCTATTGTGGGGACACCTCCTTAGAGGGAACCATGAAAAGTGTCACTAGGTTTCTCTGTCACCAAGTGCTACCTGTATATTTCTGATTCAGTAATCTCATTTTAAGTGTCTCTTGCAAATTGAATCATGTCCTACGAGGACAGATACTGTCATCTTCAAGAAAAAATATACAGTTAACCACAAACTATACTCCTCATGTATGGCTAAATATATTTTCTAATACATTTAGGTGAAAATAGATGTGTCTTCTCTATGAGGACGCATTTTTAAAATGTATTTTAGGCATATGACTGAGAATAAAACTACTTCCTTCCTATCTGAGCAAGGTAACAGATTAAATTTGAAATGGTGCTTTCATGCAAACGCTGAAATATGACAATATATTTACAAGTGACAGTTCTAAAGAAAAGCTTTCCCTTTTGTTCTTTAAAGCACTCTGTCATTCCTATCTTACCGGTCTTATTATGTTTGTTTAATCAAATTTATATATATATACATATATATATATGTATATATTCTATATACATATTTATATATATACATATTTTATACATGTATATATATGCTAAATTTATATATATACATATATATGTAAGTGTATATATATATATATATGTATATATATATATATTCTATACTAGCGAAATTACTCAGTAAATAAAAATGTGAGATTATGGTTCTTGTTCTTATGCAACACACATCTAAAGGGGAAAAATGTAAACATATCACATTTAAAACAACAAAACCAAAACAACTGCAGAAACAAAATGAAATTTTTAATCAGCTATTTATTTAAGTAGTAAAGAATTCAGGAGTTTAAAAATAAAGAAATAGAGAATGAGTAAGCATAGCCATGGAAGGATTTTATTCAGTTAATTTTGTTCACTTAAAACAGAAATGTATTAAAGTCAGCTCATACGAAAAAACGAGTGGTAGCATTAAATTTCACAAGAACTGGAATATGGCCATATAACCATGGTCTCAGTTATCATTTTTCTTATGATTCATTTCTCAATATTCCTGTTCTTTCTATTGAAGGCTGTTGTTTTAGATGGTATATGAACCATCATGTGCCCATACTTACTTACTAATCTCTCTAATACCAAAGTACCCAGCATTTTTTAATGGACTCAGTTTTCGTGTCTAAACCAAACTTACAGGAGAAATTGCATATTTGGTATTTGTCCCTTTTCTGGTGGCATGGTCTCACTCCTGAACCAATTATTTGTTGTTGGGGAGGACAAGATAACCTAGAAAAAGCAGATCATACTTGTCAACTCCTTCATCAGAGAATATGGATAATATCTTTCAAAAGAATCCGTGGATGAGAAAGCAATGTCTGGCCTTGACACAATGAAGAGTCACTTGGAAGAAATAAAAATTGAGCTTATTTAGATAAGTCTTGAGGTGAGCTCTAAAGGAAAGACAGTTTGCTTTCTTGTGCAGGGAGAATGTCCATTGTTTGATGATTTGTATGTTAATACACTTAAAAATGCATGTGTGTGGTACTGAGTAGGTTAAGCTAACAGAATTCAGGAGGATAAAATAAGATGCTGGGGGGAAAAAAAAAAAAAAAAAACAAGTGTCCTGGGAGTAAAGCTCCTGTATGTCAGGGATTTGAGTTATATTGTCGCTTTGGAAACCAAAGATTACGGAGATGTATATACGAATAATGTGTTGCACAAGGGTAGGTTGTGATTTGTTTTTGTTTTGTTTTTGGTTGTTTGCAGTTGATACAGAAAAAAATAAGGGGGAAGGAAGCAAAAATAGAAGATAAGTCAATAAGAGAATTGGGACAAAGTAAATATATCTTATGACATGTCTCCATCTATAGCACAATTTCACGTTTTAGTATCTAAATGACGTAAATATTTTAGAAGGATTCCAGTGGTACAGATAAAATAACCCAATCATAATATTATATTTCATTATGATACTTAAGTTATTTTTATTATTTTTTTTCACAATCTCATTAACTGAAATTGTTTTGACGTGAACAGATCACATTTGAAATAAACATGCCTGGACCACTCCAAGCATCAGCTCTATAGTATAATAGTTACTTCTAACAAGATTATGTTACAGAATAATGTCCTCACCTGTGAATGACTTCCCGCCCTCATCTACCAGTTTACTAACGCTCCAGACATCTACCACAACTCTGCATTTACAGAAGACGAGCAGAGCAGAATCTCAAAAAACCTCATGTCAATCTGTTTTAATCACAGAATGAACTCTTGTCAAGAGCATTTTTGTTCACATGCCCTCTTACCTGTATGCCTTTGCTAATATCTTGCAGTTCAAAAGGAGCTTTGATTCATCAGCAGTCTGCAACTAATTCACCATGTGTGGAAGGGCAAGTGAACAGCCAACTTTGCTTGAACACACTTCTTCAGGTAAGCGTCCTCTGAGTTCATTCGCTCTCCTCAGCCTTAAAAGGATTCAAATAATGAAATGTGATTATTTTAATCATGTATTTTTTTTTAAATTCTATACTCACAAAACTTCAAATATTATAATACAATAGAAGTTTTCACATTGTGGGGAGAGGGAAGTAAAAAGCTGTGGACTAGGCAAGACAGTGGAAGAAAAAATAAAATAAAATTATAAATATTTCCAGGTTGTTTCCTGAGGTTCTTTATGAAGATTTGATTATCAGAACATGTCATTTTGAAGAATTAAAAAAAAAATAATAACATTGCTCGTTATTGAAATAAGTTAATTGTAACCTCTAACAAAATTTAGCTATGTGTATATGATTCAGTCTTTTATATCTTCTCACTCAAGTTCCAATGAAGAAAATAAAAATAAAAAAAAATTTTACAATGAATAAAACTATTAATAAAAGCAGCCCCTCTGAAATCATAATTATGAAGACAATTTTGAAATAATAAGCAACCAGAAAATGTACTTGGCCATCTCAAACTAAACAAATCCTAGACTAATTGTCAAATATGTTATTTTTTTAAACTAATATCCATTGGCTGCCACTCTCCCACCAAGGACAGAAAGCTAGAATATATAAATATCCCATCGATACCTGGATGAATTTATTTATAATAGAAGTCTATGAAACTCTTAAAAGTCCTCTATGTCTTATATTTTTCTATGGGGAAATGTTTAGTGCATATTAGGATGAGTTTATCTTGAATTAAGAATAAGAAGCAAGTGGAGAAAATAGAAAAATATCTAAATTCCTAAACCCAACTAATCGCAGTTCAATGTTTGCTAGAAATTCAGAATTTGAGTATTATCTGAAATTAAGAATAGCCATACACTTTGTCCATTTGCAAGCACTGTCTCCCTATAGAGCCCTTAGTATTCTAGAAGACATAAATAAGTAAAAGGCAGACTCATCTGCACTCCAAAAGAAAAGATTATAAAACTGATTAATGACAGCAATCACAAAATCATTTTAAAGACATATTGAGACTCTTATATGTAGCATCATGGTGGATTCATGTACTAAAAAAAACTCCTCTACCGAGGAGAAAATAAACATAATATTGGAAAGAAGTAACAAAATGTTTAAGTTAATTACTGACCTGGGAATATGGAATCCCAGAAGCAAAAATGAAAATGAAAATAAGAACTCTTAATAGTAATCATGTACTCTAAGCATCTTCATCCTTAGAGTAACAGGAAAATGCTTCTGGACTTGAGTCATTGTTGTAGGAAGGGGTAGATAGGAGCTAAAGTTCAAGTCTCTTCTGCAGGGAGGGGGTGTCTAGTGAAACACTCCTCCATTAATCAGTGTGAAGGCAAACAGATATGACCATGCCACACAGAAGTAGGCACCAAGGAAATGTGCCCATCTTGTATTTGTGGCTAAGTATAACACACACACACACACACACACACACACGCACACACATACATATGAATACATACATATACACACATACACAGACATACACACATAAGCACGCACATACACACATACACATGTACAAACACACTACTGAATAATCAAAAACACAATGCAGGAATCATGTAAAATCAAATAAAAAGAAGTTATAGTATTCACTATAATGATCTAAGACAAATATTTGCCCCAATGATTAAAAGAAGAAATGGCAATCCTGGCAGAGAAGCACAGCTTCCACCCAGGCCTTAAATATTTCCCAAAGAAAACTATGAAGAACCTAGGCTCATAGTCAAAATTCTCATAACAATGAATCATGAAAAGAGATATTACAGAAAAAAGCAGATATATCAATTAGATCAACATTGATATCAGTAATTAGATTTCTCAGAAACAGAATATAAAACATTTATTAAATATTATACATTAAGTAAAGAATATGAGCTAGAAAATGATAAATGTATTTTTTATAAACTAAATATAGTAAAAATTAAATATTCAATTATTCAATCAGGGCGAATTAGTGGACTATTTGCACAGACTCAGTGGACTCTGTAGATTAATTCACTTTAGTAGAAGATCTAAAAGGGATTTCAAATAACAATAAGAAACAGTGATTAATTTAACAACAATCACTCACTTTATCCATTTGCAAGTATCGTCTCTTTTTATTCTACAAGAGGTAAAAAGAATAAAGGGAACAACATTCATATGCATTACAGAGTATGGAAATGATTAATTACTGAAACTTCAACATTAATTTAAATCTGAAGAAAGTATTTGGAATATAGCACACATTGAAAAGATGAAAAATGTGACACAATTTAAGAAACAGAGGATAAAGGAAGATC
Organism: Pteropus medius; assembly: GCF_902729225.1. Taxonomy (NCBI): domain Eukaryota; kingdom Metazoa; phylum Chordata; class Mammalia; order Chiroptera; family Pteropodidae; genus Pteropus; species Pteropus medius. The sequence goes on from NW_024348304.1 coordinate 7,392,205, forward strand.
TGATGTACGTATACTTAGAGTCTAGAGAGTGATCGCTAGATTATAGAAAGAAGAGGAGTCAATGAATGAACAGGTAATGGTTGTGAATTTTCTGACAGTAAGGGCAATATTACTGTTATAACTGCTAATGCTAATTAAATATATTTAAAATCTAAACATTTTGAAACTCTAGGAGGTAAACTTTGTCATTGCATTATGGTTATATTTAATTATAAATTTAATTATTTTAGGATACAAATTAATATTTAGGTAGTTTTAAAACTTTTCTTCCACCCAGAAATTTTTTAGAAATGCAAATGGCCACTTAAAATATGCCCCCCACGCAAATCTCCTTAAACCATACTTAATTTCCAAATACAGACAGTAACAAAGTCAGACTTCTACCTAACATAAAATAGTGTGTACGACAGAAAAAATTTTCCTGGAAAGAGTGCAAAGTTCTTGGGTGATATCACTCTTCTCCTTTGATATCCTATAACTTAAATACTGTGATATAAAGTCAATGATTAAAACAATTATTGAAGTAATTATTCTCTTGTGTATATCAGTGTCCCTTTTATAAAACGTTTGTATAGATGAGAACAAATATTCCAACAGAATTTCAGTTATATTATTCCATCAACGATAAGTGAACATTCTTCTCCTTTATTTTATTCCTTCACAATCAATCAATTTTATGAGAAAGATCTAATGAAAGTTTTTAAAATACATAAATTAATCCTAATTATCATAATCTTACTGATTATTTTTCTGCCAAAACTTTTTACCTTTTTTCTCTGCTTTGATAAAACACTTTGAATAAGTGAAATTAATTTGCAAATATTTAGCAACTGTTTTGGATATTTTCAATCTTCTTAAAACTAGTTATATTTTAATGTGCTTTTGGATCATATTGTCTTCTTCTTAAAATATGTAATCCATGTCTGTATTAGAAAGGATACTTGACCAAATTTAGTGTAAATAGCATTACCATCCAGTCAACATGAAGATAACTGTTAAATCAGCTTATGATTACTTTTTTTTTTTTTTTTAATCTGAGAATCTGGCATTAATTCAGAGAGTGCTAAAGATAGCAATGACTTTAATTAAATTTAATATAGCAATTCTAAGTTTGCTCTCAGATTTTAATTCATTGTCATCAAAGATAAATATACGGAATTACACAAGCATTTAATATAGCTTCCTCTGATATTATTAAAACACACAAACATGCACACAGCGAAAGAAATGAACTAGAATGCAGCTCTCCTGAAACAAATATCTGAATTCCAATATCAAATGATGAAATCTATTTAACAAATTCCTAAATCTTTTTAAGTAAGATGTCCAGATGTACACCAATTCATTAGCATTTACAATCACAGTTTAAAATTAAAAAAAAAATTCTAATATTTAATCTCTAATTTTCTATTCAGTTCTGTTAGTTTACCATTATAGACTACTTTGGCAGATAGAATCTTGTTGAGTTCCTCTCTCTCTCTCTCCATTCTCTTCTCACAGCTTTGCATGAGATATATAATCCTCTTCCATTGTATAACCATTGGCATATCTGAAAAAGTCTCTTCTTGAAGTAAAAATGCATTATCTTTCATTAATCATGCCATATACAATATTTTAATTCCCTCACAGTTTGGTAACTCTGTTCTGAACATATAGTGTCTTTTTTCCAAATATTTATGCCAAAGGATAGTGTCAAATATTGAAGCCAGATTTGAAGCCAGTTCAAATTTTGAAACCTATGCAATGAAACATGGGTTTTAGGTGACCTGAAAAAAAACAAAACAAAACAAAACAAAAAAACCTTCCCAATTCTAGATTACAGGTTGTCAACAATGCAATATATTATAGTCTATGTGTTTACTACTGACAATGAAAATAATTTGTGTGTGTTTTGTGCAAGCAAGACATTCTGTTTCTAAGCTGCATCTTTGAAAAGTTATTAATGCAGAGTTTAGTTTTTAAAATCATGATAAATGACATGTTTTGCATGTACGTATTAGGAATTGTGTACTAGAAAAATACACAAGACGAATAGCGGCTTGAATAAATGATAGGTATATTTTCTTTCACTGACTGATAAATTCAAAATAGGGTTGTCCACATCTGGTATGACGGCTCCCCAGTGCTGTCAGAGATTTGGGCTGCTTCTTGTTGCTGCAACTTTTATATCTATTGGAGGCCCTGTCCTCAAGTTTGCCTCACGGTAAAAGGTAACTTCTGAAGCTACTGCTATCACTTCCCTGTTTTATGTAGGATTAAGTATGCAATGGCTCAATTTAGCTAAGCAAATATCTCTTTTAGTGGAATTCTCTGTTAAATATCTTCTGAAACCTAATTGTGCAGATGTTCACCCCATTGCCAGCTCTGTTTGCAAGATAAAATGAGTTTGCTTTCAAAGGGGTCTGCTATCCCCGGTACTCACAAATTTGGAAGCCCACCTCCTCTTTTTAATATCAGTTATTTTTTCAAAAATGTTGGCTAGGAGAAGGCTAAGGAAAAATTCATATAAAATAACACTAGAAACATATATTCTTGTTTGTACTAATTCACTAATTAGCATACTTTATATATAGCATCTGATCAATAAGAAATTACAGTTTTCCCAGCATTCTGCTAACATTTGTTCATCTTTTCCCCAAGGCCAGGTTGGAGGGTGGTTCCAGCATGTGGTTTAGTGATAGCAGAAAACTATAAACACCAAATAAAATACCGGATGTGACACTGGAAAAGAATACTTGTTATTAGACTTGTCAGTGAAATGAACACTCAGAGAGAAGCATATGCAGACAACCATGAGGTCCTGGGCTAAGAATGTTTTTAAAAATGTCACTCTTCCTATAATACTAAATTTATTTTCTGTAATGTGATTCTGTACTAAACACCTGCTCTTCACCAAACAGCATTTTCAAACTGAGCGCGTTGGCAGGTGAGCGTGTAAGAAGAGATTTGCTATCAAACAACATATTAAAGGACATCATGTTTGTAGCTTTTTAAAAGACCATTTTAGTTTGACCTGATTTTTCATAACATCATTTCCTTAAAATTATCTTAACATGAGATTAATTCCCCAAACCCTGTTGAACTGATCTCGCTTGCTTGTTTCACCAATTTGTCCCATTATAAATATAGACTCTTCAGAATAAGATAACTGCAATCTCTGACTTTGCAGACTGATAAATGAGGGTGTTAGATATACCTCACCTAATGAAAGTCCACACCTCAATTTGGATGACATCAACTATGCCAAATATTATTTTTCTGAGCATAATTACTAAGAAAAAACCCTCATATATGATTATGGTTCTAAACAATGCATATCTTCTTTGATATTTAATAGATAACTGACTTAAAACAATACTGTCAGAGACTAACTTTTTGATGCAACAGATGTTGAGTTTACACAAAACAAATAAAAACCAGGATTCTATATTTGGACTTCTCATCTTAAAGATAGTATTTCTGGTAGCAGATGGCATTCCACAGAGTCTTATAAAATAGGAAAAAAAAAGTTTGCCTTGACACTGTAAATTCACAGATTGCTTACAACCATGCACATATGGATTAATACATTTAAAATTTGTTTTTTATAAAGGTAGAAAATTTCCATATAGGCAAATATGAGAATTATTAAGCATATCTTTCTAATCCCTACATTGAAAGTGAATATAAATTCACATGTTTTTCTAACCATGGATTCATATGCTAGGATTTAGTTGAAATTAAATAAATTACTCTGTTTTCTACGGAGAAATTTATCACTTGGCAATATGCTAGTTTCGCAACTTATCTGTTAAGAATATGTATGCTATCTCATTGTGTATTTCTTTAATCACAACATGGAAGAACTGTAGAATGAATGTCTTTTGACCCCAGTTGCGTTGAGTCTGGAAGTCACCTACTCAAAACAGTTTTGCAGCAGTTTTTAAAGTTGTGCAGAATTCTGTCTAAAGCTAATGTCCCTTCGTTCTGTTATTCGACACACTTTATTTTGCTATTGGAAAAGAATTTACCTTTAATGATAAGAGAAAACACAAAATTGTATTTTCATTACACTGTCACCGTTGAAGGGGTTTAATCTGTTATTTTTCAACAGTCAATTGTGTTTCCTTAAATTATCAAAACATTTTATAAAAAACATGCATTCCAAAAGGAAAATTAGGCTATTAGGTAAAAAGTTTATGCCCCCTCCCTAAGGGAAATCGTCTTTCCCTAAATTGAATAATAAGAGCATTATTATTGCTATAAAGTTTGTTTTGTATAAATTAAATATATTGAGCTTCAACTTCAACATATGAAGGGTGAGTTCATCTAATGCATTAATAAGCAAATGACTATTTCCGATATTTACTTGCAATAACTCTAGCACAATGCACTTTATACTTATCATTCTTACTTCTATGAAAGAAAACTTGAATCCACTCAAATATATTATCTCACTAATATTCTAATTATTTGAGATTATGGCACAAAGTGGTTATACTATAAATATTATCATTCTGTATAACACAAATTATATATCTGAATTGATTTCACATTAGATTTATTTTGCATTATGAGCATCCTACTTCTTTCACAAGGAGTAGGGATTTCTACTTAGCTAGGCATTTTGATCCAAGGTGACAAGATGAATGAGGTAGACTTGAAGGTAGAGGAACGGGCTGACACAGACACACAGTTGACACACAATTGGGGAAGCCAAACCAAATGTGTATAAATGATCTGGACTCGATTCCCTTTTTGAGTTTAATTGCTATATTAACAAAACATGACTCAGAGGACATAATCAATATATCTCTCATTTTCCTTTTATGTTTAGTCACGTGTTGCTTACTTCTGCACAGGGAGAAAACCGGGGCAAGTACCATTACTTCTCTGGTTACTCTGGGATGATAAATAGTACCCCAGTTTCTTCAGGTCTCAAGGATAGACAGACTGTGGTCTGGCCAGTTATTCCAGAAATTTCATGTCTGTTTTTCTCACTCACTTTTAACATTTGCTTAACATTTAACATTTTAGCTTACCAAGTCACCTCTGTAAGACTACAGGGACTGAAAAAATGGAAAGGGGAACAAAGAAATTTTAATTTTAATTACTACTCAAAGCAGATGATCAAACCCACCTATCCAGCCATTTTGATTGGGGTGGGGGTTGTTTAGACATAAGTCTACTAACTCCTAAATGTGCACAGGCATCACAGATATGCAAAAAAATTTCCATGGCTCCTTCTGTCACTAGATTTAAAGCATCTTCACAATAGGGCAAGAGCTCTCACCTAAAAATTCTCTTTATAGGGCCTTTCTCAATTTACTTTCTCAACCATTTTATAATTTTGGTCCTCATCAGTGGTGCCAGGTTTGGAACCCAGACATTGTGAAACCAAGCCTGGCGCCTATTCTGAAATTTATGTTTTGTTTGTCACCTCTCTTTATAGCATCTCAACACAGAGGACCCCCGCCAAGCTGACATTTACAGCATTTCCACAACCTGATTCTATTTTTACTTTCCACTAATTATGGAATGGTCAATCATGTGTTCTAGAATTCCAGATTCCTTATTAGGTCCTGAATACAAACTACTGATCCTGATACTCTGGCTTTTCTTATGCTGTTCTGTGACGTAAAATGTCCTTTTTTTTTTTTTTTTCCACCACTGAAAATATCACAGATTTTTTTTAGACACTTTGACATAGATCACCTAAGCAAATAAAGTTCTGGGATTAGATGGAGTGATGGCAGCTTAGATAAGTAGAAATTGAGTCCAGTGGAAATACCCAACTTAATATATTCTTTTTAAGTTATTTAATTTTTATTAGTATTTATGCTGCCTGTTTCACACACACACACACACACACACAAAATGTAAAGATTGGCTGGCTAGGTAGAAAGCTAATAAGTTTAGATTAATCACCAAATCAAATGTCCTGTCATGTATATAAGCCTGCCAATTACAATTTTTATTTTTGTTTATTTATTTTTAAATTGAACTCTAGTTGGTATGCCATCTTACATTAGTGATATTAGTTTCAGGTGTACAATATAGTGATTCAATATTTTTATACCCTACAGTGTAATCACCCCGCTAATTCCAGTGATCATCTGTTACTGTGCAGACTTATCACATAGTCTTATTGACTATGTTCCCCTTCCTCTTTTCACCAATCACCCAAACCCTCTTTTTAGGTAACTTCCCTTTGGTCTCTGTTTCTATGAGTCTGTTTTTGTTTTATTTTAATTCCATACGTAATTGAAATTGATTTGTCTCTTTGCCTAACATATTTCATTTTGCATAATACCCTCTAGATCCAACACAGATGGATCCAATAATCATTTTTTTAAATTGTTTATTGGGTGACATTGGTTAATACAATTGTATAATTTTCAGGTATACATTATAATTTGACATCTGTATATTCTATTGTGTGTTTACCACCCAAAGTCCAGTTTCCTTCAGCTACCATATATTTGATCCCTTTTACCCACTTGACCCTCCCCCTACACCTCTATATTTGACCCCCTTTAACTGTCTACCTACCCCTTTTCCCCCATCCCTTACCCTCTTGTAACCACTAGTCTCTTAGTCCATGTCCATGAGTCTCTGTTTCTTTGTCCTGTTCATTTGTTGCTTTTAGGTTTATATACCACATATAAGTAATATCATGTGATTTTCAACTTTTTCTGTCTGGCTTATTTCGCTTAGCATGATTCCAATTATCATTTTAAAAAATGATTTGGCATAGGCAATTTTTACTATTTAAAATTTGTATTTTACAAAAAAAATTATTTAAGTTTAGGAATATTCATTAGGAATGCAAAGAGAGATTTTGTAGTTATTACTACCAAAAAATATATATAGAATAAGAATCATTTTTTGCACTGATGGGAATATTTTTTAAAAGTTTATTTAGGGAAGCATAGACATTTATTCATTGGTGAATTTACTTATCCATGTATTTATTACCTCTAAGTAATATTAATAAAAATTACTAATACATAATATAAATCAATCCAATAAATATTATTAACTAATGTCTATTGAAGAGGTTTTAATATTTGAGTACATTTCTAAATGCCAGCAGGCACCATCATATTCAATCTTTATGACTACTGTATATGGTAGTTATTCTAATATATGTAATTATGTATTAATATAATAGTTAGAAAAATGTATTCAAATACCTAAGAAAAATTGTGTAAGCACCTTTTCTTTTGGTAAATTGAATCCTTGGGTTTGAGTGATTCCATCTTAAATAAATTGAAGCCATTTAATCTTTTACTGATTTCACATGATTTATAACATTGCCTTGGGCATGACTATAGGAAAATAAATGAAATTGACTCGAATTGATATGACATAACTGTGAACTAGAAGCTGAGATGAATTCCTGTTTCTAGATATAGATCTTTATGAAGATTTTATTTGGATGAGAAAGACAGAACCACTATGTTTGCCCTTGGAATTTCTACGTAGTCTAATTTTCTTTGAAAAAAATCAAAATATCATATAGACATCTCATGTATTTGTTGTCATACTTTAAAGTCTTTAAAGGAGCAAGAGAAAAATTATCATCATAGAATCATTACCTGTGTACTTTAATTAATTAAGCTATCTTACAAAACATCGTTCTTCCTGTTATTAAATACATAAGTGCTCTTATTTCCTAATTAATTGGACAACAGACAAATCTTGTTTTGGTGCTTGTTCTATGTTTGTCTTTCTCTTTTTAAATATTTCCTATATATTGATACCATGGAAAAGTTATGATATTATACAAACACTATAACAAAAATAAAAGAATATTGTCAAGAATATTCTTGTTTAAAAAAGTTTATTTCAAGGACCCCCTAATGAAATCTGAATGCAAAGAGCTGCATAGAAAGCTGATAAAATTAACTTTATTTTGTATCTGAAATTGTATTTATAACTCCTGTTACTAAAGAGGCAATTTATTTGTATAATTAATCATTAAGCTCTTCCCAAAAGCTTTATATTTTTATAGAAAGAAATCTTTTCGTGGTTCGAAAGTAATGAAATTGTTTCATCAGGGCTCTGTGGTGATTGATTGTCTTGGTTCAGGAGATTTTTTTTATTCCTCGTCTAAACAGTTCATTGATTTCTCTCATTCACTATTATAATATCTCAAGAATAGCTTTTCATTTACTACTGAGGAATTATTCTTCAATAGTATGCTATTGTTTTCATGTTGTTAAAAATGCATAAGTATGCACACATGCACACAAATATTAGCCTTTAACGTTTTATTTTTATGTTCTAAAGAGCATAAAAAATAAACTGCATTTTAAATAACCACTTGACAAATAGTTCTTTTAAAGAAATTTCAGAATTTTAAAAGTTGTCTTTATGATTATAAAGCCAGAACAGAGAGAAGTGCATATTTACTATGTTTAATAAATACTTTGTGCCCAGATATTAATTATCTACATACACATATAGCATAGCATTCAGAAATCAATTTGGGGGAAAATGAATATTACTAATATCAAGAAAATCCAGCTGTTATACATATACAGCTTTTATCAGGAAAAAGGATTAAAATACAGGTTTTTCCATGAAAAGTAAATAGTTACAATATAGGAAAGTGTTACCAGGAAGAAATATACAGACCTTAATTAATACATACATATATACATCAACATTGCAGATTGTTAGTGCATAAATCATAGGTAGCTACATACTTTCTGGATTCTGAAAAGATTTCGTTGATAAAGAAATTAAGAAAACAAATTTCATATCATAATAAAATTATATATTTGCTTAGAAAGCTTTTCCTAATAATACAGAAGAAGAAAAAAAACACACTCAATCCTATTCTCTTCCTGAACTACATCATTTAAAATTAGCAGCATATTGAGAAACAATTGGTAGTGGTAGGATGGCAAATATTTCATAGATCATTTATCTGACAACATTAGTCGTACGACATGTGCCACTAACTTTGAAGGAACCTCAATTAATAATAACTTTTAAAAGTCTGGAAAAAGAAGTGGGTATATACGTGTGAAGCACTCAAATGAGTACAGCATTTTAATAAATGATCATAACGTTCTTGAATTATTTAAGAAAAAATAGATTATTTGTATAGTTACTTAATACAGGGACTGTTCTCCAAGCAGTAATGATGGTTTAACTGAAAATCATTTTCAGAAAAAAAGTGAAAATCTAAAACCTCTCTCTTGTGTTGTGAAATGATGACTAGCTACACATACTAATTTATATTCCTCTTCCTCTATGTAGAGAAAATCTGCAACAAGAACAGAGGATAGGGCACGAAATATAGAGAAGGATCTTCACTGATGCTTTTGCACAGAAGCCCTTGAAACAGCAGAATATAGAAAAAAAGTCCAAAGGTGGTGCTCTAAGCTTCTTTTCTAGGTGGTCAACGTCTTATCAAGGCTTGCAGTCTGATCCTTGCCCATCCTCGCTTACACAGGAGCCCTGCATTCCAGGGACCTCAAAACGTAATACAGGTAGAATTAGGGACTTTGTGTCTTCATTATCTTTCACTGTCAAACAGATCCTCACTCAGAAGTCTCAGACTTACTTGTTTATAGAATCACTTTTCCTCAGATCACCTCTTGATATCTTACAGGATAATAGTTTAGAAAGAGTAGACAATAGTACTACATTTTTCTTAGAGATGTTCTGAATTTACTCCATGTTTTTTGAATTCTCTCTCTCCCTCCCCCCCTCATATGTGTATATAGATAATTAAACCTGAAAGTACAGAAGACATTAAATTTCAATGACATACTTTGGGTTTTAGGTAGATATAAAATATATTTTAAGACTAACTTACACCAGATATGTATCCTATTAATCAAAATTTACTTCCTTATTTACAGTGTTATCTTTCGATTTGAATCATTCTTGTGACTGAAATAGATATGCTTAAATTGTCATGAAGCATTAACGTTTACTCTTAACACGTAGATTCCTACATTATAATTAGCATGAGACTCTCTACAAAGAGACTTCACCTTTATTTCATTAGGTTCTCAAGACTTCCTACCACTTTTTTTTCTTTCCATACATACAGCACAATCTTTGAAGAGGTAATGTATAGTGAATATCTATAATTTCACTTCTCCCATTCTCTCTTGAATTCATTTTAATTAACATTTCATATGTTCACTGGACAAAAACATTTCTTCTCAGGATCACGGATGTCCTCTGAGTAAACAGAATGGTCAATTTTCTTTCTCATCTTACTTGATCTGCAAATAGCATTTAAGACAATTGATCACTTCCTCCTCCTTGAAGCATTCTCCATAATAGACTTTTCCAGAAACACATTTCCCTGTTTTTTTTTTTTTCCCCCTGTCTCACTGGCCTGTTCTTCTCAGTCTCCTTTGCTGCTCCCTTTTCTCTTCCTGTCCGTATGAGTGTGAGCATCCCAAGGTTTAGTCTCGGTAATCCTCTTCCTTCCTAAATAAACGTATTCACTTTGGTGGCTTTAAATTTATATGCTGCTGACATCCTAATTTATATTCCGAGCCCAGAAAATTTCTCTTAATTCTTGACTTGCATATAGAACCACTTAACATCTCCTTTTGCATATGCGCATTAGGCACCTCCAGTGTAACACGTCCAAATATGAGCGAATCAGCCTAGTTTTCCAGGAACGTGTTCGCATATTCTTCCTCATTTTAGAATATAGAACTGCCATTCTTCAAGATCCTCGGTTTGAAAACCTAGAAGTCATCTTTGACATCTTTCTTTCTGATGTCTAATCCATCATCATACTCTGCACATTTAAAAAATACACAGAATCTAACCGCTTCTCACCATTTTCAGGACAAAACAACCGCCATGCCAATCTAATTTCTCAGATAGATGATTGTAAAGACTTTAAGGTTTTTTTTTTTTTCCTCCTGCTTTTACCTCTATAACCCAACAGTCTATTCTCATGGTGGTTTTCAAAGTGACTGTTCAAATCTGTCTGTCGTCACTATTTTTCTCCAAAGCCTCCCGTGGTTTCACATCCATCCCACTCAGAATTGCCTCAGTGGCTTCCGAGGCCTCGCCTGTCCATAGTGTCCCTTTCTCTCTTTAGTCTTGTCTCATGTTATTGCCTCCTGTTCAGTCGTCTCCACCCGCCGTGGCCCCTTGCTGTTTGCTGTACCACTAATACATCAAGCACTCTCCCATCACGGGATTCTGTGTTTGCTCTTTTCTTTGCCTGGAGCACAGTCTCAACAGAGAGCTTATGTCTCATTATGTCTCTTCTTTCAATTCACAGCTCAAACATGGCCTCCGAGGGAGGCCTACCCTGATGACCCTGTATAAAACAATAACCTCCACACATGCTCCCTTTCACCTTTGCCTCGTTTGTTTGTCTCTAAAACACTTTTCATTTGGGGGTATACTAAGACTTGATTTATGAGTTTATTTTTCTGTTCTCACCACTATAATATAAGCTCTGTGAGAGATGATATTATTTGCTGTTTTGTTTACTGCTACGTGCCCGATGCAAAACAGTACAGTAGCTCATAGATGTCAAGTAAATATTTAATAAATGAAAAAGTGAGGCATAAATATGTTGTGGTCATTCTTTACTCTGACGGTCAACAACCCAAGTGTGAAATTGGGTTGTGAATACACACTCCTTATCACAAAGCCTGGGCATTCCTGAGAGCCTGTCAACACAGAATAGTTCTTATGTTCTGGTACCTGCCTCTCAACCAGCTCAGCCATGATGAAAAAAGTGTATTACCACCTGCTGGGAGCAGTCCAGGCAATTCTTAGTTAAAAGCCTCCTCAGTAGTAGGAGAAATTCTCCCATGTTTGATCTGGGATGGGATCCATTGTTCAGGCTGATTCTGAGCAAGACTGCTTCATTAAAATGGGCACATCAGCCAGATTCAGGCCACCTTGCCTAATAAGTGAAGTTATCTTTTAAGATGGTCACTTTGGGGTGAGGATGAGTTTGTGAATGACTTTCCAGTTATCACTTTTCTCATCAAACAAAGTCTTTGCGTATCCTCTATTATCAGGCTCCAGGGACATTATCAAACATTGTAGAGGTGCAATTGTTTTCCTCTTACACCCAAGTTCAACTCAGTATGTACCTCTAAGGATTCTAATTCTGTAATTTTAAGAATGTTTTCTCTGTATTCCCTGCTGACCATCACAGGTAAGCATTTCTACTGTAAACATTTTTAGGAATCTAATGTTCATCTTAAATTATGCTCAAGATATTTTTTATTTCTGTAACAATGGCAACAACTACATTCCACCTAGATTTACTAAACAACAGCATCCCATACAGTGTCCAAACTGTAACACCAACAATGAGTCCACTGGTATCTTTTAGAAAAGTCTCATCCAGCCATGTTCAGTCCACTTCGGTTAGGAGTAAATACTAAACTCCTGCCCTCTGGCAAGAGATGCTTACCTGTATCCAGAGCTGTCAAACAGCCTTTCCACAGATGATAATTTAGAAGGGCGTGGGGTATTCACAAAGTCAAAGACAGTTCATCCTCTGAAACCCTGCCATGCTGCTCCCTGTCCCTTATCACACTGAGGACCCCATTACTGTCCTCCTTTCAATTCCCTACTCAAACCTCTCTTTTTCTTTTTCCTTTTTATTTTTATTTTTTTTCCTTTTCTAATCCCAGGACAATTCTTATCTACATAATAATTTTTTTTTTTTAATTTCTAAGAATTCAAATCATGTATGGTTCAGAACAGCTTCTCTTCTTTCATATACGTCAAGGATTCAAAGTCATTTTGCCAAGGAAGGGAGAGTATTCAAATAAAAGCATTTGGGTCTTTGGTGACTTCATTAAGTCCTCGAACCAACCCTGGGGCCACTAATCCAGGCTAGCATGACGTGATCATTAAAAGCCCTTATTTATTGTAACTGAAAGTAAAATGTACTGAGCTGTAAATTCAGTGTCTCTTTATCTGAATTGGAATATAAAAAGCAGATTGTATATGACACATTTTGATTCTACTCTGAAAAAAATTCCTAAGATTTCCTTTTTTTTTTTTTTTTTTTTTGCTAGTTATTGCAACACTAGCCCATGGACAACTAACAAAAGCACATTAAAAATATACCTATTTCAAGCCTAATCTTTTAGGTTTTGCAAGGAGATTGGGGTTGTGTTAAAATTCAGGGAGACTTAGGTTTAAGTAATTCCTAATCCTCACAGATCAGATGAAAAAGAACGAGTTAATGTTAGAAGTGGATGGTGTTTTGTTTGTTTGTTTGTTTTGTTTTGTTTTGTTTTTAAGTAAGAGCACTGTCTGAAAAATAACCATCAGACAGATGCTGACCCTTGAAAGAGCAGTTTATCATGTTTGTGTGAAGTGGGAAGTTTGGGTTTTGCAGTTGTCTGAATTCTAATTCAGAAAGCAGTATTCAAGTGAATTCTGCATAACAGTAGAATACAAAGTCTGCAGAAAATCTAGGACACTTATTCATGTGTAGTATAAATGTCACCATAGGCTAGGGGAATGAATGGTACCAAACTCAACACTGGAATATTGAGGACAGATTCAAATACACTGTTAGCGATGGGCTACCATTGAGATAACAAAAATGCACAAATGCTTGAGGGAAAAAATCCAGTACAACATAGCTCGGAACAAAAGAGCAAAAGCTTAAGATGGAAGCAAAGTTTCAGTGCTTAGCCGTATTAGGGCAGATGAGAAATGCAGTAAACAATATTGAGACTAGTGAGTTATAGGAGACTTCAGACCCATTCTTAGAATTTTTGATTCTAGGTAGAAGTGACTTAACTCATAAGCTAAGCAATCATGTTGAACCAGTGACTTCTGATAAAGAGATTTATCTATGAACTTCATGGACAGGGAAAGCATCTGAGCGGCCTCTTTCAGAGTTGGCTTAGGAAACTTCTGTGCATAACTACAGGTAAGTCCATAACTGGATCCTTCCCAACATGACAGGTAAGATGGATGCAGCATGCATCGACCTATTTTCTAACTCAAATTCACCAGTCCTTATATTGTTTTTCTCAAAGTATTTCTTCAAGAGAAGATATTTTATAATATGATCACTATCTTTGTTAGGTGAGTCAGTGTTCTATTGTTAAAGCGTGCAATTAAGAATGGTTCAAGATAAACAATTAAACATTTTAAAATAAAAAAAAATGAGAGTAGTTATGAAAACAACCCTGAACTTAAAAGGATGAAATATAAAATATAATCTAAGTGATTTCACAAATCTATGAGTGCATTTAGACTGTGTAACTTTTGTTGAGGAAAAACATAAACTTGTGTGATTTTTTTCCCATTCAAATAGACTTCCATTTGAAAACACAAAATTCTTTTGTATTTCTATACTGAATGGTAAATGCTTTGCATGAGAGAATTATTTTATTCCAAAATATGGTATTGTTTGATCTTTCTGAAATTTTCCTTATGCTTTTAAGCAAATACGAGACATTCTAAAACACTTGAGTTTTAAAATAACTTGTCTTAAAGGAATAGGCAAGATCGAGAATCTAAAATGCATCCTTATTATTTTTGCTATGAATTAATTTTCTGTATAAACTCAGAGCCAGTTTCTTTCGGGCAATTATCATGAATGCCCATGAATTGTGTTCACTTTCCATTATGCTGCGAATAGTCAATACTAGAACTGAGGTCTAACAACTTAATCAACATGCCTTAATGCTCCTTGGTCTCTTACGTCTAGATTTTCCTAGGCCAAAATGATTTATACACTTTCTATCAAAATTACAGGAGCAATAACGGGAAACTCTTTTTGGTGTTTTCTTTTGCCGTAAGTACAAAACATAGTATTGGCATCCTCTAACTTACAAACAGGTCATGTTCCAAACAGCCATTTTAAACTCAGATGGAAAGAAATAAGAAGGTATTTCCTTACCCACCTCTCAAAAAAAAAAAAAAAAAAAAAAAAAGCAGAAAAGCATTATAGCTGATTCGAGGAGAATAAAGAAAGTAAGATTTCTGGCACAGTAGGATTTGTGACCAGAAATTTACACGCTCTCAGTTGAATAGGTTTTCTGGGTGTGCTCTCACTCCTTTTTCCGACTAAGCAGCCTACTCCTGCTGCTTTTAGCCATCAAGATGGGTGAGCAAGGTCGAAGTAGGCTGATAGGTGAGCTGTCTCCTTCAGGTAGATTCAGGATGTAGATTCTTTCAACTGATTATGTTAAATTCCCATTCCCATGGGTCCAGCCATTCATAGTTATAATCAAGCCTCACTGGGCTCAAATTCTGCTCAATTGAGACAGACGATAATAAATGCAAATATGACAAATCGGAGGATCGCGATAGAAACAGATCGGGGTGATGTGGCACAGAGATATTAGGTGGATTCTTTAAACTGAGTAGTGAGAAAAGACTTTTGTCAGGGGATGACATTGAACTTGGAGCCAGGAGGACATAAAGGACTTGACTAAGAGGAAATTAGAGAAGTATATTTGTTGTGTTTAAAACTAGTGGCTTAAACCTAGCGACAAGTGGTAAAGTGGTGTAATATTAAGAAGAGGCACATTCTATATAAATTTGCAAGCCAGGATGTAGGGTTTGGATTTTATTCTAAGTGTCCTGTGATGCAAGTGAAGTTTTTAAGGTAAATAATACTGTGGTTATCAGTTGAAAAGATCACACTTACTGAAGATAGCTCAATAATGAGAGCCTATTCTCTTTTCTATTTTTTATTAGGTTTTCTCCCTTTTATCCTCCTTTCGTTCCTGGGTTTCCCTTTCTTTTGTATTTATAAAAACAACAGATTTTAAATTAAATTTGATAATATGACGTCTGAACATTCAGTGCAATTGCATTTCTAAAATGTAAAATATCTCCTTAAAGCATGTAGTCTTCCATTCATTTAACAAATATATACTGAGTGTATATTCCCTGTGTGAAGACTAACCAAGATACCAGGTATAGAGTAGCAAATACAAGAGACAAGGATCCCTGAGCTCTGAGGAGTAAGATAGACAATAAAAATACTAAATATAAATATATGTAAACACATAGCAAATAAAACAGTAATAACTATAAGGAAGATGAGCAGAAAAGGTAGACGTGGAATGCTGTCCGATGGGAGGAAGTTTTCATCTTCATGCAAGGTTATCAGGCCTCATTGAGATGACTTTCAAGCAAGGACTGAAGGATGAGGAGACGTGCCTTGTGTAAACACAAGACAAGAGACCCTCAGGCAGAAGAAAACAGAAATGCACATGCCCCAAGCTAGAAGCATAATTGCTGTGTTTAAGAAGAACAAGAAGGCAGCATAATCTCAGTACCAAATCCTATAGAGTCTTGAAAAGCACTGAAAAAACTTTTGCTTTTACCCTGAGAAAATGGGAAACTTTTAGAAAGTTTTGATCAAGATAGTGATAGGATCCTGTCCTAATCATAACAAGTTTCCCCTGACTGTTTTGAGAAAATAAACTTAAGAGAAGGGCAAAGGCAAGAATAAAAAGATTAGTGAAGAGATATTAAATAATAAAGGCAAGAGATAACAGTTGCTTAGATCAAGTGGTAGCTTAAAAGAAAGAAGTGGCAGGTTCTAGATATATTTTGGAAGAAGTTCCTATAAAACTTGTAAAGGAATTGGATGTTGAATGTGAAAAACAAAAAAACAAACCATCATGATGATTCCAGTTTTTGGCCTAAGCTAAAATAAAAATGAATGAGCTGGCTTTAAGGGTAGGACTGTGAGAGACACAGTGTTTTATTGATTCAGAGTAAGGAGAGGAGGTAGACTCAGGACTTTGGCTTTGAACATGTTTGATTTGGAATGCCTATTACATTTCCACATGGAGATGGAATTTAGGCAGATACATGAATTACCAAAAGATCAGTTGTTGCATAGATAGTATTTGGAATCTTGACAGAAGTTGAGGTCAACGAGAAAGTAAATGTAGAGTAAAAAAGATTCGGAAATGATGCTTGGGACACTGAAATTCTAAGTTCTGGAGATAGATAGGTTTTGCAAAGGAGATGGAAAATGAAATCCATCTAAAGAAAACAATAAGAGGGTTGTGATTTAGAATAAAAGCCAGGAGGATCTAACAAATTGTGTATTTGCTATATTAGGCCAAGACTGACAGACTAATCATTGAAATGTGAATCATGTGACCTAGACAAGGACATTTTAAGGGAATATTAGAATTAAAAGAATTATTGGAGATGATTCAGCAGAAAATCAGAAGAGAAAAGGTACAGGCCTTGACGATGGAGATCTTTTTTGGAGTATGTTGTCTTGCCTAAAACAAAGGGGGAGAATCTGGGAAAGATAAATAGAGTTTAAGAACTGACATTTTTCATTTTAGTCTTTAGTGGGAAATAGAAATATTTTTATGATCATGAAAACAATCTGTGAGATAAAAAATCATAGAGAAAGCAGAAAAACAAGACAACAAAAGCTAAAGTATTCTGAGCATGTTTAAGGTGCGTTAGGCTAAGCTATGGTGTTCTGTAGGTTAGGTGTATTAAATAGCATATTTGACTTATGATATTTTCAATTTATGATAGGTTTCTAGAGACATTATCTCATGATAAGTCAAGAAGCATCTGCGACATACATTTTCAAAATATTACACAAAGATTACTACATTGTCTAGCACATAGTCAGAAATCAGTACTAGCTAATATTATTAGAATTAGTGTTATCGCTATTGTCATTGATAATATATTTATTCTCATATTATTTATTTATAATTTCTACAATTATGCCAAATTGCTGAGTGTTATCACTATCAACTCCTCCTTTTGCTCACCAAAATGTGTTACATTAATTACCTATTTTTTACTTCGCTTTCAACGTGTTGATTTGGGATCTGCAACAATAATATAATTCCATAATTGTTACCATCTCCAATTGTAATTTCTTCAATTATGCTAACACTAATTGACCAGAGTTATTATTGCTAAATTGTAAATCCAAACAAAATTTACTTCCCAAATGTTCTTGGATAGCTGTCTACAGCCTCCAAAAATGTCCCGCAGTACCCTGTGGGTCTTTGTGCTCTCATTTCTCAAAATCATCTTTTACATCCCATACCTGGCAATGCCAAAATACATAAAATGGTCAAAAAATGCTGTATTTTGCTCTATTTCTGTGTCCAGCTAATTCTAAATCAGCCCTTCAGATTTAGATCGAATATTACCTCTCTTTTTTTCAGCTACATGAATACATGTTCAGACTATGCAAAATAATTACAGATGAGTATTCATATAAGAGAGCAAGTTATGAGGATGACAACAGGCCATCTCATGTGGTCAGCCTCCCAGACTCTACTAGTCATTAAGTGGAGATCAACGATACTCAAAGACAGCTATGCATTTTAAAAGGACGTTTCTAATCTACAATTCTGTAGACATTTATGAAGAAATTTTGTTACCAATTAGATCCTAGACAGCAAAACAATCAGTTTAGGAAAAAAATATACATATATATATGTATGTGTGTGTGTAATGATTCCAATCATGATTTTAATCAACTAAGAGAGAGTATGTACTTTATTTTATTTTTTTTTATATTAGTTTCAGGTGTACAATACAATGGTTAGGTATTTATATAATTTATGAAGGGATCCCCCCAATTAGTCTTGTACCCACCTGGCCCTATACACAGCCATTACAATATTATTGACTGTATTCCCTATGCTGTACTTTACATCCCCGTTACTATTTTGTAACTACCAATTTGTACTTCTTAATCCTTTCACCTTTTCACTCAGACTCCCTTATACCTCATCAAGCAATCTTTCCTATTCACAAGCAGTTAATACTCTGTTGAAATAATAAAATTACTCGTGCTTACCATTATTTAGCACTTTGCTGATTCTCAGCTCTTTGAGAGAAGAAATCATGTGTTTATTTCTAGTCCTCTGTACTTTCAACAATACTGGCAGGATTAGAGAGGTACAATAAACAGTTGTGAAATGGGTATTTTAATGAATTAATGAAAAATGTGATATTCTTTTGAATATTAAAATAAGCAAATAGAGAAGCAGTGAAAGACTACTCCTAAAAAGTAATACTAACAAAAATAATTTTTAAGGAAAAGCTAAAGATACTTAAAATCAAATCTATAAATAACTATAATATTGAGAAAACACTTGAATTGTATCAATTAGGAAACTTTCTGGTTATTAAGCAGAAACAATAAAGCAGTTCATTTCATAGACATGTTAATTAGGATATTAGGGACGATTAGCAAGTTGGAAAAGTAGCTGACCTAACTGACATTAGTGGCATCTGATTCAACATGTGAATAAGATAAATAATACCCAAAGTATAAATATGATGGATCATAAAGTGGCCTTATTAGGCTTAGCAAACACTCTAATCTTGACCTACCACTTTACTTCCAAAGCTAGTCAACATATCCTTAATGATCAGTTCAAATTCTTCTAAAATTATGCAGAATTAATTGCTACTTATTAAGTATTTTCAGACTAACAGGTCATTGCATCCATTTTAGATGATCGATTTAAGGAAATAACACCTTCGAGAATAACAACATAGTGATTTTGTAAATGGATAAATGTAGATGCTATTGAGGAAGCATGATGAGAAATAGGTTCTTACGACATTTCACCTAGGTGTTGGATTAATTTTAAAGAAAAGGTAGGTGCAATTACACTATTACTCTTTTGTGCGTGTGTGTGTATGTGTTTCGGAATCAGTTAGACTTTTAGAAAAATTGTTTTTGACAATTTTTGCACAGCCTGGTCTCTGACTTCTTTGCCCAGAGGACCATTTGTAGAAAGTCCTCTAAACAGAGTTTCAGGAAGAAAATACCATCTTTTATTCTTTCTTTCCTGTGATGTTACCAAAATGCTTGTGGTTCGATCATCTGTGGTTAAGAACTCAGTGATGCATTCCAAGATAAACAACTGACTTCAAAGATTTCATGTCTTTCCGGAAATACCGTTCAGGACCTTAGGCAAAAGCTCTTCCTCCTGCCTCACATTTCTGTGAGAAACTTCTAATCAATGCCTCAAAGAGAAATAGACTTCACCAAGTGTGATCAATCTTTCTTTTTAACTCTCATTCTCCCCAAAACAGACAGTGTCATTTATCTGATTTTAAATATTGTTTTAATTTCTGTTGTTTCCTAATTTCTTATTTTAATTCATAGAAATATATTCTCTCAAGTTATTTAATTTGAGAAAATAGAAATCTATAATTAATGTTAGTTAGCTATTGCTAATTTTTATATTTCCATATTATAATTCTTTCCTTGTTTTACAAAAATTTTATGCACAATTCCTATATTAGCTTCCTAGTGGTATTGTAACAAAGTACTATAAACTGGGTGGCTAAAAAAAAAACCAAAAAACAAATAAAAAAAAAACCAGAAATGTATCTTCTCCCCGTTTTGGAGATTAGAAGTCCAAAAACATGTCAGCGGGGCCAAACGCCATCCGAAAACTGTTGGGGAGAAACTTGCCTTTCTTCTGCCTCACTTCTAGAGGTAGTCTTCGATTCTTGGCATTCTTTGGCTTACAGTGCAATCTCCACCTCCATCATCATGGCATTCTCCCTCAGTGTTTCTGTGTCTTCACATGTCAAAATCCTATTATAAGAATACTGATCCTATTAAATTAAGGCTCATACTATCCCAGTATGACTCCACCATAACCAGTTATATCTAAATAGTCCTATTTCCAGATAAGATCACATTCTGAGACCCTAGAGTTTAGAACTTGAATATCTCTATTTAGGGAAAACAATCAAACCTACAACAGTTCCACATAGTTCCTCTGTGGTTATTGCACCTTTTTAATTGTGATCAGATATTTGATAAAGAATTGTGTGAACAGAATGTTTTTTGGGGTAGGAGTAAACAGGAGCTACAAATTTCAAGTCAGATTTTTATGATTTATGTTTTTATGTTTATATTTTAGCTTTAAAAATTATTAAAGGATATTTGGCATACGATATTATATCAATGTCAGGTATATAGCATAGTGATCCAACATTTATATAACATGATGTAATCACCGCAATGAGTCTAGTCACCTTTTGTCATCATGTAAAATTATCACAATATTATTGACTATGTTTCCTGGGCTTTACACTAGTTTTCACTTTGGTTTTCATCCTGAGCACACTGTAGACAAGCCTACATGTTCCATTTGCCATGGAAAAGCCTGTCTTCTCTTTATTTTTAACAACGTTCAAAATGATGTTACAGGCCCAGCATACTTTCACTTGAAACATATATAATTGTATTAACCAATGTCACCCCAATAAATTTAATAAAAAAAAGAGAGAAGAGGAAAACAAAATGTTGGTATGCCCAACAAGCTTTTTCAGTGGTAAGTGCTATGTTATGTTGACACTTCTTTCTGCTTCACCCCATAACTCAACTAACAGTGCCCCTGAGGTAGTAGGAGATTAGATGTAGACGATAAAATGGCAGCTTCACCCCCGCTGAAACTCCGACCTGTTGAAGATTGTCTCAACAGAGCATTCTTAGTTTCATCCATGATTTTCTTTCTTCTCTTGGAAATCGGTGTTCTAATCAAAAGTTATTAAGAAAGTCTTTTCAGTATTGTAAAAATATACATTTAGAAAAATTATCTGTTCTTGGATTTTGAAAAGCCAGGTGCCAATATTCATCAATTCTGTTTACATTATCCTATATTCTACAATATTTGGCAGTTATGCATCAAAGATTGTCAGTGATGGTGATGTCACTGAAAACGAAGGTTATTTTATCTCTTTATTTCTTTGGAGATTTTTTCTTGAGGGTATGGACTTAAATATATTCATGTTTACTTTGTACTGAGGGTTATTTATCAATTCGATTTATTAAAATGTTTTTCTGAAGTGGATCACCTAGGAAAACAATATTAAAAAAACAATACTATTCATGATTTATGTAAACACAGTAAGATGAAATACATAGTAATATATTTTAGGGTGTTGTTAATGACAATCATTATTTAGAAGTCACATTTAATTAGTCTATTAATGGTAATAGAAAATTAATAGCAAAAAAATGTGAGTTATATGACATTTCTCGAAAAACTAAAAATAGAATAAGTACATATTACTGAAGCATGAATATATTATAATTGATCATAAAAACAACCTACACAATGAGCATATTTGCCTAAGTGAGCAATGCACCTAAGGATTTAAACCGTTTCTTCAGTTCTATGGTAATAACTCTATAAATATGATGAATCGTGTGTTCACAGAAGATATACACTAGATTACCTTGAGATTGTTTAAAACAGCAAGAAATTTAATCAAGTTAAATGTCCATAATAGATTTTAATACAATATAATAAAAAACTACTCAACAATAAAATTCATATTTTATAAAAAATTTTTAATGACAGGGAAATTTTATAATTTCACATTAAATGTAAAAAGCAATCGGAATATATTATGTGTAATAATGCCACATTTAAAATTTATAAACCTTAATCAATGTGTGATAAGGACATATTGCATATAACAAATAAATCCAGAAATATAAATAAATAAAAATATAATGTAATGTAATATGATATAATATATAAATAATATAGATGTTCTCTCTGTTCAGGTTTTTTAACTGACTTTATGTTTTTTAGAGCAGTTTTAAGTTCATAGCAAAATTGAATGGCAGGTACTAGAGAGACTTTCCACGCATGCGTGGCCTCTCTTATTATCTTATTGTCAACGTCCCCTCCAGAGTGGCATGTTTGTTATAACCGATGAACCTACACTGACACATTATTATCACCCAGAGTCAAAGATTTTTTTTTTAACAGTATAACAGAAATGCTATTATTTGTATTTTCATTGAATTTAGGGAATATGTTTGGGCTACATGCTATATGCATGAAGTAGGCTGTTTTATGCTCTGATGACTACTAATTAAATCTTATCTCAGTCTCTTAACACAAGAACGGTTTCTTTCTCAGCCGTTCTATGTATCCCATCCTGGTTGATGGGTGGAGGTGGCATTCTACTCCACATGAACATATAGCATCCATGTAATACAAAACAATATGACAATTCGCTTTGGAGATTTTAGAACCCAAAATTTTGAGAATGTCTCTTCTTCTCTAAAGGACGATTGGGTTGGGAGTGGTGAGACAGGAGGAGAGAGAGAGCAGGTACAAAGGGATGTCAAGTAACCAAGAGAAAAATAAGTTCCTTAATGTCCCAACACATAAACAAACTTGAATTTTGACAGCTTAGGAAAAGCTATCTAATTTTATGACCTATGAGTTTTCTTTTAACTTTAAAATCTTTATTAAATGTTCCTAAAAATAAAATACTCAATTTTAAGTGCTGTGGCTGTTTTACTCTTAGCAGCGATATTTGAATAGCTTTATATATATTTTTAAAAAATCATAATCTTTCAAGGGTGACTAGTTTTGTCTAAGGCAGAAATTTGGAAATGAGTTATAAATTTAAGAATTATCTAAGTAAAATATATTGAGAAAATATACATGAATATAGTTGATTCACATTAGAAATAGTAGTGATCTAAAGAAAAAATAATAACCAAAATGAGTTGCTGTTATCTCATTTCTTTAGTACTTCAGAAAATATTTGGATCCTCAGTCTATTAATGAAAAATTGAAAAAAATATTTTTAGGAATATAATTTTAAAGCCAAGCAACACTTTAGAGACTATAGTTATTCTGTATATGAACATTTATATCTTCTTGCTGTGGCAGTAATAACCAGATCATTTCAAAACACACACGGACTTCGTTTAAGGAAAAAAAAAAAAAAAAACAACATCTGAAAAGAGGTGCAACAGAAAGCCTAGTCTTAGGAAAAGGAATTGCAATAATTGTTTACAAGATAGGACATCTTCCCATCTCTACTGCAGTATTAATACCTTTCAGACTCCAGAATCAATTATATCTTAATTGTGCTAAACCATTAGGCTTAATTGAAAAGGAATACAAGTCATCTAAAGCACAACTGAAAAATTCAGTGAAAATGTCATCTTTCTTTCTCTTTTATAATGTCATTTTACAGGGGTATAAAAGAAAATATGGAAAACATCTTATTTCTCTTGTGGTGTCATTTTTTTTCACCTCAGAGAAATTGCTAATCACCAAATCATACCTTTGGTCTTATACCTAAGAAAACCCTCAACACTCAAATTCATATCTCTTTAAAGAATAAATTTCTTACCATAAATTAATCTCATTTGGAAATGATTTTTAAAATATGCTTTATGCAAAACAAACCCCAGTTCTGAAAATGACCTGTATGTATGGCTGCCGTGCCACCGCTAGATGAGAAGTGACCCATCAGTGAGCTGGTTCGGAAGGCCAACGCGAACTGCAGCTCGGACGATGGACTCAGATGAAGCGTAACCTGCCATGAAAGAAACGAAAACATTTTCTAGGCCTCCTGGGCGTTATTGACAGATTTCTACTGCTTTTAAGATAGGATTCTAATCAGCAGGAGATCTGATTTGTAAAGAACCCTTTATTTAAACATAATAAAATGCCCCATTAAATTAGGGGAAACCCAAATGTTTTCCCATTAATATAGTTCTGGGTAGGGAATCGTTGCTATAAAATAGTTTGAAACATTCTTTGGCTCATTCCCTTAAACTAAAACTTGAACTAAAGAACAAATATAAATGTGCTTTTAGACTACATAGGGTTTATTTATATTTGAAAGTCAGTAAGCATTTGCACACACCTAGTTTTATGAGGATACATTTCTTCAATTAAGAACAAAATACTATTTTGTTAATTCTCTAGCACTCTGGAAAATCTGCTATTTCCATAAATAAATCCTGTATGAAGACTCCAATATTAAAATAAAAATAAATAAATAAATAAATAAATGCTCTGTTCCCTTAAAATAAAAGTTTCCTGTGTTGTCTTGTAATGACAGCATAAACAAGTCACACATATTTTGAGAAATGATTTTTAATAAATCTCTTTGTAAATAAGAGAATGGCACGCAGGGAAAAAGTGGAAGGCTTGATTTCAAGTATGAATTTGAAACGAAGTGCTTTTTCATTTTTCAGAATTCATGCATGCCACTTCTCTAATGTCTGTAGTTTTCAATATCCATCATGCATCAAAATCACTCAAAGAGACGAGACACATGAAGAGAAAAGTTAATGGACTTCATACCCAGAGGGTCTGATTCTGCTTATTTGGGGTGGAGCTTGGCACATTTTAAGAGCATCCCAGCGGTGTCCAAGGCACACTGGGTTTTGATAGCAACTGCTTTTAACGAAGGGAGATGACCAAGTGAATATACTAATGTGAACAGAGCCCCTGTGTGACAGCTAAGTTCTAGGGTTACATTCTCTAGATTCTGAATCTTTCTTTTCAGGTGGCATTGATTCTATTCATGGCCCAGGGATCAACTATCTTAATATTAACAATTTTATTTGAATGTAACTGTCACCTAATATAAAAAACCATCAAACAAAATTATAATTTGAGCATCGATTATAAGTCTGGGGATATTTTTAAATTTTTACTCATTGGCGGGCGTCAACATTTAAAAAGCGTTTTTAGTTAATATAAGAAACATTTCTGATCTGATGCAACAGGAGGATCACTCATGCAAACCAACTTGAAAATTATCTTATTTCTTCTTTTAAAAAAATTTTCTAAATGCTAATATCTCTCAGTTACAGTTCTGATGCTTTGCAGAGCTGTAAAGCATTGTTGGAAGAAGCAGTTTGCAACATCCAGACTGCAGCAGCGAGTCAGTATACATTACATAAGCCACTGCAGGCTATGCATCTTCGACAACACTTTACTATGACATTCTAAAGCAATGAATTGAAGTTTAAAAGATTTATACAAATTTTATTGCAAAACCTAGCAAATTAAATAGTATAAGACTATGAGTAATTAATAGTTATGTCTAGGTCTTTGCATAGTGATGATTGTCTACACTATAGCCAGTCACTGCAGCTTACCCTCTCTCTGCCAGACACCGATGTCGTTGATGACGTTCTCCTCCTGCATCCTCCTCCACTCCCACACCTGTTTCTTCCACTTCATCACTGCCACCTTGAATCTGTTCCCCACAGTTATTGTCATTTTATGAAATGTCTTCTTTCACCACGTAGAAGACAAATCATGAACCAGATTCTCATTGAAAATCTACTCCGATTCTTAATCATCCACAGTTTTCAAACTGAAAGAAAAATATAGTAACATTCCCTTTTCAGGAGTTTTGGGAACAACAAAAGCCGTTAAAAAGAATGTTCTATTTGCTTATTTCTATGACTTGATGACTTTTGTGGTGTCAGTCATTTTTGGCTGTTAATCTACCTGCCCCCACACCACTTGGTAGGCTCTCTATGATTACTAGTTCTGGGGAAAGCAGGGATTAGAATTATCTAAATCAAACTCATCTTCTGTGTTTTCATTAATACCTCATTTGAGAAATAAGGTCAAATAGAAAGTAGATCGTAAAACACATAAACTTGGCAACATCTAAGAAGCTGGACATCTTTCAACAGTTTTGGAATAGGTTATTCATGCTCTGAATCACATATGCGAGCATATTAATATTCTTAAAATAGTCAACAAACAATAAGGGATGTATACATGGTGGCCTTTTCCTTCACATTTTTTAAAATTCTCTCCAACCTTCCATTTCCTTGGAAATTGCCTTCTAACCGTTGTTTCATTGATATTTATCTCTTCAAGACTTATAAGTTGCATAGATCATATAAAACTTCTTTCCAAACAGAGCTGGACAGAGCCCACTGCTCCCTTTTAAGATTAGTAAGTTTTTTAGAATGTTTGACCTCTATTTGTACAATTTCTACTCTAAGGTTATTAGGGCAAATCTCAGCCAGTGCTAAATGCAGCCTGCAGCTACTCCAGCATATAAACACACCTTTCTAAAGAGTTTCCAAAAACTGAAGAACTGCTCTTCCTTTTAACTGCTGTTTCTTTCTCTGTTTCTTGACTTCCTTCGCAACAAGTCTGACTCCTTATTTTCTGCAGCATTTTCCATCTGTGTCATTGGCATAGGTCACATTTGCCTGGTCCAGAGGTGTGTTTGCAAGTAGCATCAGGACAATCTTCCTCATCGTTATCTTTGAAGCCAAACTCAAATGATGTCCTGTAACTATGAGCCTGTGAGCTGTGTTCGAACAGGATGTATCAGCCTGCCAGCATCGATTGCTAATTGTTCTGTAATTGGATTTATTTTTGCACTTAAATTTGGAGGAGTCTGGCGGGGGGAACACGGGGAGTCCCAAGATGAAGGCTGTCGTGCTGCTAG
The DNA here is from genome assembly GCF_902729225.1 of Pteropus medius. NCBI lineage: Eukaryota > Metazoa > Chordata > Mammalia > Chiroptera > Pteropodidae > Pteropus > Pteropus medius. The sequence continues at coordinate 7,419,421 of NW_024348304.1, forward strand.
ATTGCCCCCGTGCATCGGCTCATTGTGAGAACTCACCCGCAAGCTGCCATTGAGCTTCCCAGGGTGGCGAGGTGCTTTGTTCTGCTGCTGGTATTCTTATATCCTCCCCTTTATCCTTCATAATGCATTTATCTCAATAAATCGTGTGCATATATAAGCCCATCTTGGTGACTGCTTCACAGAAGTCCCAAACTGAGACGATGGGGATGCCAGATTTATGTATAATACCATTTCCTCAGAATCTTTGTTATTGCTATAATATTACAATGCAACAAAGTCAAAATGCATTATGACAAATTAGGGTTTATCTTAAGAATTCAAGAAATCTGCCAATGTAATACATTTCAGCAATACAGAGTTACCATATGCTCACATCAATAGATGCTGCAAATGCATTTGATAAAACTTCGAAGTCATTTCAATAAAGACACAGAATGGAGAAATGTTATATAAATATAATAAAGTCCATTTACTCAAAGACAACAACAAATATTATTCTAAACAGCAAAGCACCTAAAGGAATCCTATTCAAAATATAAACTGATCATGGATGTCTATTACGACTATTAATATCTGTGTGAGCCTCAGAAGTGGTTGACAAGATATCTACAGGGATAGCTGAGATAATCTATATTATGGACTTTGAGTATAACATAATAGTTGGGTAGATTATCATCTTCCTTCTCTTCTTCTAGAAATTGCGTAAAGTAACAAGAAAAATCAAAAAAGAATGGCCTTGTCCATGTTCACTGAAACTTGGAGTCAGATGGGATTTACAGATTCTAGAGTGTGAAGCTACTCAGTCTACTGAATCTGTGTAGATGTGATTCAAGAAGTGTGAAGGTTGTTTAGTTGGCTCAGAGGTGGCAGACTCCGGGAAGTAGTGCAAAACTATACTTCCCACAGATAAAGAAATCATCGTGGGGGGTAAACACTGTATCTCCTATTTGCTCTAACTAGATCAGTAACTCTAATGGATTGATACCAGGTAGAATATGTTCCCGCAGAGATGGAGAGAAGAGGCATGGAGACTAGAGAGTATCAGGGGACCTCGTCAGCAACGGATTTCCAGTGTCAGCAAAATGCAGGCAGTGAATTTGATGTGCTTACCAGGAACTGAAGAATTCTATTTTGCAGTGACTTTTGATAAAAGTGAAACGTCCAGGGTTGTCAGCAAATGTCTTCGAGGTTCAACTCTGTACAAAGAAACGCCAGAGATGAATTTTCAAAGAGCACATAGGGAAGGCTTATTTGTAGGAAGCTGTCTATCTTTAGGTCAGAAGAACAATTAAGAGCATTTGACTTTGACCTCTATTCCAAAGAGGAAATTCCTCCAAACGAATAGTCTAATAAAAACCAATATATTCAATAATGCGTAACGATACAGGAAATGTTAGACCATTGTTGTCATATCATTATTAGAATAATTTAGAGAAGAGAAACAAAGCTCGCATGTTGCCAAAGAATGAATTAAATCCTAAAATCTTTTTGGAGCAAGTGCTAAGCATAAATTCAGTCATGAATTAACAAGCACATACACACTTAAGTCTGCAATCACTTGCATGATGGGAGATCACAAAGCAGAAGCGTAAAAAGTTGGAGAAGAAATAATGGAAAAAAATGTGAAGACATGAAACATGAACTTGTAGGACCTTGGTAAAAAAGTGAAGGAAAAAATAAAGCCATTGGACAAATAAAGATAAAATTAGAAGTGATACCAAGGAGAATCCGTCAGAGGAAGTACAGTAGTGACCTGGAGAACAGAAATGAGAAAACTGACTCAAATGCAGTTCAAGATTAACTTGGAAAAACATTTTAAAGAGAAATACATTTTTAAGAGGTTTGGGGGAAAGCACATTTTATGTATTATTTGTAGAAATACAAATTGATATAACACCTTTGGAGAGTGATATTATATGTATAATATTATATCATATATAACATCTGATTATTATAAAATAATTAGTCTTTAACAAAACTTTTGCATCAAAGAATTTATGATACAGCTATGCTTTCATGCATGATATTCATTACAACCTTGTTTGTAATGGCAGTGTTGAAATCTTAAAGATTATATGGATTAGGTAAGTTTTTATACATCCAAACAGTGGAAAATTTTAGGGCTCTAAAAAGGGTTGATGAATGTGTCTATACACTGAAATAGAAATACATTTCTACATATATTTTTTAATGAAAGTAAAAAGTAAAGCGATGAACTTTTACACATAATTACCTTTGTTAGAAACAAGGAAGGCATCAGATTCCCTGTGTTTGTTTACTTGTGCATACAGAAAACAACTGTGACCGGAGTGATAAGAATCCGTGAGAGCATGCGGACAGACTGTTGGGTAGAAATGTGATAAAATAAATATTCATTATTTATCATTTTTTAACTTTTCATTTTGGCTTATATGATTGCATTATATGATTTCAAAGAAGCTAACAAGTTACAAAGCTAACATAAAATATGAAAGGGATATCTTGGGGAAGTTTAAGCAATAGAATGACACAATTTGTTTTATGAATACAAATGGACTTTATGGAGACAATGAATCTGAAATAAAGTGGACGAATTTGGGATAAACCTTGAGGAAAAAGCTATAGGAATTTTGAATCATTTCCTTCATTTACTCCTTCGACAAATATTTGCTGAGTATTTGATACAAGTACTCATTATAGTGTCAAGACTGTTTTAAGGCACAGGTCATTAGATGTTAGCAGTGATGTGGGAAGGAAAAAAATCAAGGGTGATTTTAAAGGCATTACTGTAAACTTGAAAAAAATAGATGTGCCGCATGCTGATGTTGGTATAAGAAGAATCTTGAGGAGAGAGTTCCAATTTCAATATTTACTTTAGTGATATCTTTTTGGTATTTAGGTGAAAATGTGAAGCAAAGTGCTAGATATATTAATATGTAAATTTTTTTAAAAAATTTCCTTATCTGACTTCTTAGATACTGTCTCCAAAAATACGGTGATATGAGGCATATGATGTTTCTCTATGGGAAACCGCAATATTTAAAAATGATAGCTCTACTCCTAATCAAAATATAAATATAATTCAACCCTAATTAAAATCCTAGGGGTTTTTTAAAAGAGTTTTAAAGGTTTATTCTAAACTTAATATATCAAGAAAAATGTGTAAAACTGGCCAAAAAATTCTAAAAAAACATAAAATTGAAATTCTTATCAGAGCATATCAAAATGTTATAAAATTGCACTCTTTACTCTGCTAATACAAATTGTGCTCTGATATTGCAACAGAAATGATCAAAAACTGATTGCACTGTAATGTTATTTCAAAATCTTTAGTCAAAGAGTGTGAATGTCGAGGGAATCGGGTAGGCTGTGAGCAGTTTAAGCAATTAATATTTTCTCTGAAAGCATTTCTTTCTCTTTGTTTGGTAAAACTGCCTTCGCAGGGAAAATCCTCAAAATATCTAGCTTTCTGGCAGTATCCAGTGTCATTTTGGCTGACGCTACCTGCTGCATCAAGGGCATAACTCTAACATTGTGTCAGGTTCGTCACTGCAATAGCTACTGGCATCGGACGTGAATTTTGTGGTCCCTTAGTGTCGCTGTTTCCAAGAATTGAGGATCAGCACATACAAAATTGATTCCAAATGGTGTGTGACACTTCTGCCTCATGGTTCACCTTTCGTCTCCCGATCGCACTTTCCAGTTTAGAAGACAGTAGAAATCTTGCCAACTTGTCTCATTCATTCCGTCTGGTCTTTTGTTTTGCACATTATTTCAGAAATTCCTGAAGAATTGTATGTATATGAAATTCTTAAACTATGCGGGTTCAAGTAGTACCATTTTCAATATCATCTTAGCAAGTCTTTAAATTTGTTAGGAGGCAATAAAACATCTGTGTCCACATTACCATGTCAATGGCGTTTTCCCCCTTAAGTCTTAAAATAACAAGCTAAAATGAAAAAAAGAAACAAAACAAAAATACAAATATACAAATCTTATTGTTTTCTCTGATGTCATTTGAAATCACAATTTCCACAGCAATTTAAATAAATAAATCTATTGATAAAGTGTCTTTCATATTAGTTTTTCATAAATAATAGGCTTCTTAAAAATAAAACATTTTATTAAGGATCATAACACATACACAGAAATATATGTGCATTGAATATACATATAAACATATTAGCATAAATTAGCCATTTCACAACTACAATCTAGAAATAGCACTGCCAGCAATCAAGGGTCTCCAAGTTGTCTTGTTCCCTTTACAAATAATAATCCCCTCACCTTTTCCTGGATTTTATTATAATCACTCTCTGTATAGATGTATACTTATATCATCTCCCTATGTATGTCTAATTAGGATTTTTAGGGACCAGTTTTTGTACTTTGTATAAATGGAAGTCCACATCCCATTTCTTGTCATATGGGTCCACTGAAGAGGCATCCCCTAAACTTTTGTTCATCTGGAAAATAAATAAATTGGTCTTTATTTTTGAGGAATATTCTTCTATGTTGCACAATTCTAAATTCGCTCTCTCTTTTTCTTTTTTTTTTTCGTTAGTTTGAGAGCAAAATTCTCTGTCAATTTCTATGTGCAAAGATGAAAGTAGTCCTCTCTGTGACTTTGGATATTTTAATGGTAAAATCAGGACTTTCCCTTCGCCAGGCTAGGGAACTGAGTGCTGAAGGGATTCTAGATGTCTGTTCAAACTTCACAACCAAGCCCCCACTGTGCAGGACAGTGGGAGATTTCCTTCTGTTTTGCAGAAAAATTGCCAGGGTTTGGGCTGCTGTGGAGTCTGGGCTCTCTTTCAGCCTTCATAGCCTTTGGACATAAGAGGGCAGGAGGCGGTAAACCCCTAGAAAGCCTTCTCTCAGAACTCCTTCCTCACTCTAAGTCACTCTTCTGAAAGTCTGGAGTTTCTCTGATACTTTTTCTCAGCTCTCCTGCTCTGTCAGATGTTCTGAGGCGAGCTACCTCGCACTTGACAGATACTGTCTCTGTAACATGGGGCGCCGCTCTCAACCCTCCTTCTTGCTTCAGCTTTCGCTTCATTTCCGATGAACTTTCAGTGAGCACCTGTGAAAAAGAGGCAGCAGGTGGGTCTGGATTCACTTCGCGCCTGGCAGTCTGGAATCTGAATCTGTCAGGCCATCCCACGAGCAGACGCTGAAAGCTTCTTAAAAGTTCTGCAGCTTTCACCTTCCTTCAACACAGTGGCCCCGAGAAATCTACCCATTATTCCACCATGTGTGTAAGAAGCTCTCAGCTGAAGAGTCTTTCACTTTCTGGAACATAACTCCATTTAGGTTTCTTTGAGTCCTCAAATTTCCATTTTAAAGAAAACAACAATTTCATAGCTCACTCAGATCGTTATGTTTGTTAGTGTGAACACATAGTCCCTTGTAGATGTCCATATCCAAACTGGAACTGAGAACATGTTCTCAGTTATTTTAAATTTAAGGTTTTGTTGCTATGTTTGCATCTCAACAAGGGTTTTGGACTTGACTAGATAGAGTCAACTATAAGTGAGCTACATCTATTCATATTTTTCAATGTGAATGCCTGAATTGAAATGCCATTTCAAACACTAACTTCTTGGGGATATTTGTTATGGCCATGAGGATGAAAATGATGGTCCTATCAAGAAAGCAGAAAACTGTCTCATTATTAAACACTTTCATCACATTGGTCTTTTCCAACCACAAAACATACGCTTGGGGAGAGAGAAATTATCTCTCCAGATTGAGTCCCAGAGAAGTACTTGCTGTCATAGTTTGGGGTCAAACAAAAGAGGTGACGGTTGCATTCTGCAACTTTGCCTTTGCAGGATGTTTGAAGGTCACTTAATCTTTTATTATCTTATCTTAATCTCTTATTTGCCATATCTAGACAATTTTATTACCCCCGTCCTTAATCTCTCTTGTTCCATTACGTCCTTTATTGTATGTACTTCCATGACCATATTGAACAACCAAAAACCTACTTTAATCATACTAATTTTCTTTAAAAAATCAGTGTCGACTCTGAATAGCATAAAAATAGCAATTACAAAAGCTCTGTGATGTGAATAACATTATCATCAGCTCTGTTTTATAGGTAAGAAATAGCATAGAGAGACTGAAGAATGTACTCAAGTTTGAAAAGTTCATACAAAACTGAGTTGGTTATTTGAGTCTTCTTTAAAATCTAAAACAATTAACTAAGATGTTATTCCATCTCAGTTGATAGAAGCATTTAAAAATAATAGGATGTAAGCTGTATGTCTAATTCAATCATTTCAAAAAAAAATGGTCAAGGTTGCTTTAGCTCCCTTTGGCTTTATTATAAAATCATAAATTTAAAGACGTTTAGATCAATTTTGGCATGGTAGTTTAATTGGAGAACTTGACTTTTACTTGCTGTGAGCGTTTATCTTTAAAAGTCAAGTCGCAAGATTAGTTCATTATTATTGTCTATATGCTAATGGACATCTGGTCTAATGTTAAAAGCAGCTGGAACTTATTTAGGCAGTTCTTCCTCCTTAAATGTAGTCAGGGCAAAGGGGTATGGGTCAATTTAGTGTTCAAAATTTAACACAGTAAGTGTTCATCCAATTCCTGATCTAGAGAATTTTGAAAGGAACAATAATAATTAGTATGTACTCCACATGTATTAAGTGCCAGGTGTTATCCCAATTACTGATTACTACCAAGTTCAATATTGTTCATTATTGGAGAGGTTTTCTTAGGATATCCTATTCAAACTTACAGTTATAAAGGGATAAAATGCATGAATAATAACTATTCTAAAATTTAAAACCATCTAGTGGAGACCTATGCTTATGCAGCAATAGAAAAACTAAACCCATGTAATGCACTGAACTCTCTAGAGGTTCAGGTCTGGGACGATCCTGTGCTGGCCTGTGTGACTGAAGACTTTTTCACTGAGAGATGCAAGTTGAATTTGTGGAATAATCCCACCTGAGCGGCAAGACCCTTCCTTCAGTCCCTGTTACAGTCTCACAGTGTTTAGCACTATACGCTGTATCTAATAGCCATTCAATCAAAGCATTTTGAATTGATGAGTAAAATTAGTCCCAGGATACACAGTAAAATTTAATTACTAATATAAAAGTGAAAAATACAGTATTCGAACTTAGGCCTGTTAGAGAGTAAACGTGTCTAACTTTATAGTTTGAAGTTATAAGATTGGCATATTAATCCCAGTCCTATAACTGACTCTCAAATTAAACTTGTGTAAGTAATTAACCTCCGTGTGACCAAGTTTGCTCATCTGTAAAACAGATACAGTAATTATCATCACTTACTTGTGGGCGTAGTGTGAGTACTAATGAGGTAATTTCTAAAAGTGAGTTTTTGGAAAGGTATTTTATATTTCTATAACATCTTACTATGCTAGGCTATTTATTTTATTTTCATTATATACCTCCAACATCTAAATTATTTGTAAAATATTTTTTAAATTTGAAGTTGACCAGAGGTCAAGTTGTTGAACAAGAACTGAAATATGCCAATAATTGAAATATTAATAAATATTTCCTTAGTGTTTTATACATCTATTTTAAGTTGAACACCCTTTTGAGGAAGTGATCTTGGTTTCTAAAAGTTCAAAGTGTGTATATTTTCATATTACTTTTTTGACCCAATAGTTAGATGCCAGAGGCTGCTGTGATCTTTCTAGAGAAGAGTTACTTGACCCCAGCACTACTCATGCACTGGGCTTGTAATGCTTGGTTTGAAGCTGCTGTCTGTGCATCGCAGGATGGGTAACAGCATCCTTCGCTTCTACCCACTAGATGTCAGTAACACCCCCTTCCCCCATTGCTGATGTTCAAAATGTCTCCAGATATTAGCAGTTGTCCCCCACAGAGCCAAACTGCATTCATTTGAAAACCACTACCCTAGAGGAATTAAATGGCCTGTCCAAACTGCGAGGAGCTATCAGTTTAAATGATCTTGACACTAGGAGAAATGCACACAAGTACACACACACACACACACACACACACACACACACACACACACACATCTGGTTTGCCTGGCATGGTTCTGATATACACTTGATATTCTATCATCAGGTCCAATCACCATTTGTACTAGATTTTCAGTTTCGTAATGGAGTATCATCATTAATCCATGTAATGAAACCAACAGGTTAGCATTTTATCCACCTACGATTTGTACTTCCAGTTCCCACTCCTCCTCCTCCTCCTCCTCCTCCTTCTTCTTCTTCTTCTTGTTCTTACAGGATGTTTTCTGTGTGTGTAGTAAACAGAAGTTTCACTTTAAGACATGGCTAATTCGAAAGATAAACCCATTTTTTTTAACTCTGCCTTTTCCTGAGACAATGTGACTAATGCCTCCCATCTGAGACCAGCATGCTGTGCGGGGTGAAGAGGAGCCGCTAGCGCTGCTAACAACCCCTTCATAGGAGGATGTGTAAATACCTCTTGTTGAGTGACACATGTCTGGTAAATTAAACTGGAGCAAGTTAAAGCAAAGAGAAAAATTAGTGTGACACAATGCTAGAGAGGGAAGAAGGGTGGTGTTGAGGAGGTTTTATCTTTTTCTTAGTTGTTGTAAAGCAATTCTAATATTTTATGGCTTGGAAATTGGTATGTTCTTGTAATATAAAAATTCAAGTGTGACATAAGCAGATTTCAGCTTTATAAACGTCGTTCCTCTTCCAGTGTGGAGAATGAATTTGAGTGAGGCAAAAATGAATATATGTGCATCAGTTAGGCTCTAATAGGGTCACAGAGATAATGGAAGAAGAGGTGGTAATTTGGTTTGGAATTGTGATGACTGAAATGGGAAAAAAAGAGGTACTGAAAAGATAGAAGATGCTGGGGGATCAAGATGAAGAATTGACTATGTGGAAGAAGAGAGACGATGCTGTAGAAATGGATTCTAGGTTTCTGATTTAAATGACTCGACGAAATCAGAACACAGGAGAAAGGTTTGGAGAAGATTACCAGAGATTGCAAGGTCTTTAAAATACTCAGGAGGACTCTTCACATGAGAAGTTGGATATAGGGATGTCAAGTTTGGAGGAGAAGTTTGGATTGAAGACAGTAGACCTGTGATTCATACATGTGTAGGCGGCCATTGGAGTCACGGACTCAAGTATCATATACAAGGAGAAGGAAGATGGAATGAAAGAGGATGACCATGAAACCTTTAGAAACATGAATATTTATGTGACAGATGAATTAAGTCTTAAAAAGAAATTAAGAAGAAGGATGGATTAGCAAGGGGGCTGAAGGGAAAGGAAAATCCGATGATCGTAGTATCGTAGAAAACAAGGAAAGGAAGTGGCTCAGAAATAAAGGGGTAGCTACGAGTATTAAACAATATTGGAGGCATAACAGAAAATCTCACATGACCTTTCACTTTGAACATAATTGCTAGCTTTAAAGAGCCGTTTTATGACAATTATTGAGGTTAAATCTAGATTACCATGGCAGATTCACAGGAAAAGTTTAAATAGGAAGAGGAAGAGATTGGAGAGGATGTGAGGAAATGGCATCACTAAGAAAATATTTTATTTTGTCATGAATCAGCCAAAGCATGCGTGTCTTCATTAAAATTATTTCATAAAGTGCAGTTAAATCTGTATCCTATTAGGAAATGTTGTAATGTTCTCAGGTCAGTGAAATTATTTTTATTTGATGTCATACTTGATATTAAAATATGCTATATTTTAAACCGGATCTACCAGTCCATGCTTATTAGAAGATGAAGAATTCTATAAACTACATCCATTATAATGTATAGATAATTTCACAATGATATTATATATCATTAACAACTTGATCTATCACATATCATCAATTTAGCTTATTTATAGCAGGTTATATTAGTGATGTATATAATGAGATAAAATAATTGATTAAATAAGTAATTAATAAATGCCTCTTATTTAAAATAAAAGAGCTTATAGTAGAATTCTAGGAGAAGAATAAACATATTATTTACAAATTTAACTCTTTAAAATGAATCAGTTATTGAATATGCTTATTAGTTTATGGGATATTATAAACTGAAGTAAAAGCTACATCTACATATAAGTTTTTTATTTATCTTCACTAAGATATTTGAAAATGCCCCAAAATGACATTCTATATCATACCATTAACTAGTATAACATTGTGGCTTAGGCACTTAGTTGCTTGCATTTCCCTTTCAAAAATACATGGTAAGTTTGTAAACCAGAGCTGTTCTTTAAAAAAGAAAAATTACACTGTGTATTTAATTTTTTAAAGACCAAAATCACAGAATGCAAATTAGACTTTCTAAGAAAGAAAAGAAACTTTAGGACCTTTATAAAATTTAAAAATGCTAGAGTGGAAATCGATTTATTCTGATAACATTAGTAGGAGTGATCTACTTCTATATTTACCAAGGAAATAGTTTTAGAGAAAAAGGCAAAGGACAAGTAAGAAAACAAAGCTTATTCAACTTTCAGCTATACTATAGGGTTGGGTGGCCATATCGGAAAACAAAAGAAATGCCAGGAGTCAGTTTAGTTTATAGACGCTACTGACATCCAGTAAATGCCACTGGAGCCTTCAGATTGGTGCTGAGATGAGTGTGGACCCTCCTGCTGGGCTGAAGGCAGGGGCATCCAACTAACTGATTACCAGGTTATCCAGGACATATTACTCTAGAGCTGTTTTCTGGATAATGCCTATTGTGATATTTAGAAAGAAGGGGGGTGGGGGGAAGGGAGCAGACCCTGGAAAAAGAAATTCAAAATGCATATAATTAATGGAAGTATTAATATCATGAATACATAAAAATCGAATAAAGACAATCTACTAGAAATGGATAAAATATTTTTGAAAAGAATTTAGATCTTATTAGCAATCAGTGCAAAATGAAAACCATTTGGTCATCAACAATTAAAAGTGTGATAATCACATGGATTGGTTAAGATGGGAAACAAACTGTGGTAACTGCTGACATGTGCATAAATCTGGACAATCACCCTGAGAAATTATTATCTTTTTAAAAGGAAGATATACAAATTCTATGATGCAAAAATTTTGTAAATGTGCTCCAAGGAACACATATTAGGATGTTCTTCCAAGCCTTAGATTATCCAAAAAACTAGACACAGTGCAAGTGTCTTTCGAAATTAAGATGGATGAATAATCACAGAGTGCTCTGCCTTAATGTAAACAAATGAACTGCAGCCCTATGTGGTTTTGGCAGAGATGAAACTCAAGAACTCAGTATGGAGAAATAAAAAGTCATAAAAGGTTATTGACATTAAAATAAATAAACAACATGCAAAACTTATAAATATATTATTTAGGAAGCAATATTAGTGGAAAACTGTGAGTAAATTAATAGTAATAATAACCACAAAAATTACAAAAATGGTTGTCTCTGGAGTACAGGGCAATGTAGCCAAAGAAATGACACAGGGGACCTTGATTTTTTAAAGAATAGAATTTAATTTACAACTTAGTAAAATACAATTGACTTATCGTAAGCTAGTAAATAAGAAAATGTTTTGATGTTTTCAATAGAATTTTGTTACAGTCAATATAATTTAGAGTAGGCTTTCAAAATCAGTTGTGCCTGCCTTATACATATATGAGAAAATAAACTCCATCCTTTTATTAGGCAAAATTATTGTTTTAAATGTGATAATAAAAATGTAACCAAATTCTACTGAATCAGAATTCGAAGGGGAAAAAAAGTAGCCAAATGGCATGTTTACTTTTTAATTTTTGAATTGGCCATCACACTGCACATTAGAGAAAGAGTAAATTTAGTAATTTTGTCTACACTTTACAGGAATTGTTAAATAAAATTAATCATTTATAAGCTTTTTATATACACTTTTCTGGTTGTGTCATTTTAGACAGACTATAAATGAAATATTATGACAATGGCTTTGAAAATCTGCCACCTGGTGGAATGCAGTTGGAACTACAAGAACAATAAAAAATTTTTTCCTTCTCTTTTCCTTCCTGGATTTCTCTTTTCTTTTCTTTCCTTTTCTCTTCTTTTTTTCCTTTTTTTATTATTAGTTTCAGGTGTACAGCACAATGGTTAGACATTTATGTAATTTATTAAGTGATCCCACTGCTTGCTCTTAGTATCCATCTGGCACTATACATAACCCAAAAGTCAAAGATGAAAGATGGAAGAAAACGAGTTTTGTTTCTTTGTTAACCTCGCAACCACTTAAAATGACTTTGGACAAATTATACAATCTCCTAAGTGAATAATAGGATAATACAGTACAATTTCTTAAACAAAAAAGTATCATCAATAAAGTGCTATGAAAATGTTATAATGTAGAGTAGTGAATTTTATGGGAAAATATTTAGCTTTTGATGACAGATGCCAAAAATAAATCTAAATTCTTGTTACTATAATTATTATCAGTAATAATCTAATTAATAAGAATAGTCAAGTGTAAAAGAAATGTAACTATTTAACAATCACATTTGGAGCACATTTTAGCTATTGCTCAGTTCTCAAATGCAGAAAATAAAGAAGCAGTTCTTAATAGAATATTATATATATAATAGTATCCCATTTATCATGGTATTTAATTTTTATCCTACAACTTTTGATTCACTTTTATTTGCACTGATCAAAAAACATCCAGACTGCTGATTTAGTTATATTTCTTAACTTTCTATAATAATGAATTTAATTTACACTTTTTTGTCATTTATATTCTGTTTCTCTTATGTAGTTCAAAAAAATAAGTAAAAAAGTCATCTAATGCATTTCTTAAACTAAAAATATATTTATTCATTGCATAGTTCTATATAGATAGCAAAAAAGCATCATCTATTACTGTCGATATTATTAGGTATATAAAGAAAAAAGCTAAAGTAACAATGCTTTAATACCTATAACAATAATCCAAACCCTTCTGTAAGATTAACTATATAAACTTATATATAAAATAAAGAAAAATGTTCAATAGATTTATTTGACCCCAAATAAAAGTTCCTGCTTGTAAAATGCCTTGATTTTGTTATCTGTCGTAGACATCTTGGTTCTAGGTAGACGCACTAAGGTAATGTTATATCTGTGTAAAGATCCATAGTCTTACTAAATTGAGAGAACTGACATGTACAACCTAGAGTGGATAAAAAGAGGAAATAACATTTTATAGCAAAAGCATATAGGAAAAGGATACATTCCAGAATACCCAGGAAGTCTAATCTCTTCCTCAACTAACTGCTTAGATTTGGATAGCTGAGCAATTGGGTGAACAGAATTCCTCTAAGAATTTGGATTAATCTAGAAGGAGAAAAGGTTTAAAGGCAGCAACTATCAATTTTGGAAGGAGTAAAAATAATAACACATGATAATGAATAAGAAAAAACGACAGGTTAAGATGAGAATGGTAATGATGCTGATCCCTTAATATATTTGGTTAGGACAGATAGGGATTTATTTTTAATGTAAAAGCCAAAATAAGAGATCAAGGATTTAGGGTTTCAAATCATCAGTTGATGGACCAGTGGTTAAAATAGGTGCAAAATTTTTTTTATAAATAGACAAGAAATCAGAAATAGAACTGAAATGTTTCCTTTGGATGCAAGTAGCTATCACCATGCCCTGGAATTGCGGAGAAAAATCAAAGTGTAGTAAAAGAAGACAGCTAGAAAAGTTAGAGAACTGGCTATTAGAAGTATCATCTGTGAACAGAGAACAAACCTTTCAACGAAAACCTAAGTATAGGAAACTAGAAAACAACACGACAAGTTTCCCAGCCAGTGTTTATGTCATGGTCATGCCATTAACCTATTCAAACGTGTACAGAAAAAGAGGGAAATTAAGGCCTATCTGAGTCTAGACAATCAGAATTGTATGCTGCTGCAGCTGTGTGCTACACTCCTGCTTGTCCACCAACACACACTCACTAGATCCATTTTTGCTGACATATTAATTTGTTGCTACAGATTTAGGAATTTCTCAGTGTTGTGTGCTTGTTGAGCTTACTATCCACAGCAGACTGTTTTGTTTGGTTAAATGAATCACTTTCTATGAGTTTCTGATTTGAAAACTAAAACCAATATATTCCATTCTTTTTATGACATTCTTCTGACCGTAATTCTTAAGATACTTCCAATTCACACTTTACTAATTTGACTGAATACAAACCTGTACTAACTCCTAAATCTATATCTATAAAATAAAGTGAACTAAATTATGTGTTTTATTATGTTTTTTTTCCCTTCAAAGTTCAAATGAGCTTTACGTCTTAGAGATGCATCTGTGTGTATTTGTATGTGCAAACACGTTTGTTAGTGTTCTGAATGTAGAAATAGGAAAGTGCTTTTCCATGTGTCACTGACACCATCACCTCAGACATGGAAAACGGTGACCCTCCTCATTCACTGATCTCAAAGTTCCGCAATTCCGCAGAAACTCATCCAAATCATATATTTTTGATCTTCCTTAATATCTAAATCACAGATGCCATCATTGCCTAGAACCACTGCTATAAAGGCTTCAATTTTAGAGTGTAAGAAACTTCTAACTCTCCCACATCTTTATACTTAACGATTTGTCTCTTCCTCCTCGTTAGGAAATTCAGATCCTCAACCATGTAGCTTTTTCATAGACCATTAACTTTATGGCGTAAATGCTTGGATATGTCAAAAGTAGATTGCTATTAGCCATTTGAACAACAGCCATGAAAATGGCATTATTTTTCCTCTACTCTTGAGGGCATTTTCATGTATTTTGTTCACCATTATGTCTACTATGTTAACCTTTGGAACAGACTGGCATGGGCAGTTGTTTAAATTGTCTTTACTTTTCATGCTTCAAACATGAGTTGTGAGTTGACGATAACCTAGTGAGGCATCAAACTCCAGAATGTTCCTTCGCTCAGGATGGGGCAGACCGACCAACCCTGCCCCATGTGTTTCAAATTCTCATTAGTCAGCAGCTTTTTCATGACATATTCCATTATTTAAGGGATTACTTAATTATTACTTTACAATCAATGATAATTATATCACCAGAATAATTCTCTGAGCAATGATCAAAGTATAGAGTGACTTTGGACAATGCCCTTATTAAAGAAAAATTGTAATTATTTGTAGCTCAAATTAGGTTTTGGATCTTTTGGAACTTTAATTAAGTGAAAGGATAAACCCCTTCTGGCTCCCTTGTCTTAGTATGATTCTTTATTGGATACCTTTGTTCTCGAAAGAACCATAACTGCTCTGCGCTTCATTACAAACATGAATCATATTCTGAAAACTTTTGTACAAGCTGCACTTTCTTAATCTACATAATAAATTAAATTTTTAAAATGTGCTTTATAAATTATATGTGCGTTTATAGATGCGGTCATTCTGCTTGGGCTTTATGTATAATTCTGATTTCCCTTTTTAACCATGTTAGTTATTTTATTAAACTGTTGCTACTGGGAATACAGATTGCATTATGCATCTTTGTCACTGTCTACTTCTGAATTCTACTAGCATTTTTGATAAATTATAGATACTTTGTGTCTGTGTGTTTGTCTATGTTCTAAATATTTAACATGTTAAAAACATTTAGAAAAACATAAAAGTACTCTGTTAATGCTTTAGACAATCTTATTTCTTTTAAAGAGCTGGGAATAAGTGAGAGGATATGTATAAGAACTTTAATATTTACCCAAAAAAGATGCTTCTTTTTTTTTTTTTTTTTCCTGTGGATCAAAGTTAAACTCTCATGTAAGCTCCTTTCAGTCTGGAGACACCCTGTAGTATTCTTTATAAGGCAGATCTTCTAGCAACAACTTTTCTTACTGGGAATGGTATTATTTTTCCTCTACTCGTGAAGGATAGTTTTCCTGGATATAGAATTGTTGGTTGATCTTGTTTGTTTTTTATTCCTTTAGCACGTTAAATCTATCATCCCACTACCTGATAGCTTTGTTGACTATGGTGTGTTTCGGTGTGTTTCTCTTTGTGTATTTTTTTTCATTTACTTGATTTTTTTTTTAAGCTTCTTTTTTGAATGCATAAAGAAATATCTACCATCAAAATTTGGCCATTTGGCCATTATTTCATCAAATAGCATGTCTTTTCCTTTATACTCTCTTCTGAGAATCACCTTACATATATATTGGTAAACTTGATGTTTTCCCACAAATCTCTGTTCTTTTTATTCAATACTTTCCCTACAAATTATATATTTTCTATTGATCTATATTCAAGTTCACTAATTTTTTTTTATCTTAATTAAATCTTCTTGGAAAGGGTTCTACCAGTTCACATCCTTCCTAGCAGCACGTAACACTACTTTTTCTAGTGAGTATAAAACTAACCTCTTTCACTTGGTTTCTTGAACCTCCAATCAAAATGTGTCCTTTAACTCTTATTTTCCTCAGCATCTTCAACTTTGTATAAATAAGGTAATAATGCTATTGTCTTTGGAGAAATAAGTTAATATTGTCCTTGTTTGTATTAATTTCCTAGGGCTGCTGTTACAAGTATCACAGACTGGGTAGCTTAAAACAGAATTATATTCTCCCTCAGCTCAGGAGGCTACAAGTCTAAAACCAAGGTATCAGCAGGGTCATGCTTCCTTTGAGAATCTGAGTGGAATCCTTTTTTGCCTCCTCCTGGCTTCCGATGGTGGTAATTAATCCTTGGAATTCTTTGGCTTATAGATCCATTACTCTAATATCTGTCTCTATAGTCACATGATATTCCCCCCGTCTGTCTCTGTATTCACATGGCATTTCCTTCATCTTATAAGGACACCAGTCACATTGGATTAGCTCCTGCCCTTCTCTGATATAACTTTATCCTGACTAATTACATTTGCAATAGTTCCATTCCCAAATAAATTCACATTGAGATGTACTGGGATTAAGGAATTCCACATATTCCTATAGGGAGGGGTCTGTCTGAAAACATAACATCGTTTTTGCACAAAGTTATACCTAGTACTTACTAGCCCTTCTTTTCTCTCTGTGAGACTGGCGCATCACACTCAGGACTGAACAGATTACAGGGGGAAGGTCAAAATAATTTCTGTCAGAATTCAGCTCTCATTTTAGTTACCAGAGCTCCAATTTAAGAACTTCTGACCTAGTTTAAATATTCAATTTAAAGATAATGAAACAGGAAAAAAGAGGTCATGTGATTTATTCAGAGTCAGAGTAATCGTTAACAATCTGGGACCCTAATTCAGGAATTTAAAATTTAACGAAGTTAAAATCAGAATCCACAGTGAACTAATGAGCTCAAGGTTTAGTGTGTATTTGTTTCGGTATACAATAATCAGGGAAATGAGACTATCAAGAAACATTTGGGCTCCGGCCCTCCACTAAACATACCTTTGTTTTAGGAAGGAGCCAATATCGTACATCTTTGTCATTTTCCTAATTCATGCAAGAACCTTGTCATGTGCAGAATGTCTTTACAATAAGGCAACTCTGCATTTTGAAGTTTACATCAAGATTATAGATATGAATAGACCTGGAGTAAAAACCAGGAACACAATTCAGAATGCCACCTATTTAAATTGAGATGCACAGCCAAGGTTATAGGAAAAATCTGTACTGAAACAAAGCTTCTATAAATTTCTTTGTTCACAGTTGTCACTGAACTTGGAGAAGCTGTTGAGGTCCAATTATTTCATTTGAGAGCAGTTAGAGGAGACAAGTACTAAAAGGAGAAATTGCCCATATTTCCAAATTTCTTGTTAAAAACTTCATCGTTGGTGTTTGATGACTAACATCCCCCAACTCTTCTCTCTATACACAATTTCTTGAATCTCTCATAAAGAGTTGCTCTTTAGCTCTTGTTTTCCTCATTATTTGACAACTTTCAAAAAATCAGACTATTTGCTCTTTGTTAGGTTAACCTCTAGGAAGAGGTCTGGACTCCTGTCACTTTCAAAAGCAGACATTTTAGTCCCTAGACCAGACCAAGAGGTTTAAAGACACCCAGAGGAACACAAGGATTGTCAGAAGAGATTTTCCACCTGACTACATTTCTGAAGCCTTGTTGTGCCTTGTTTTATACTCTGATGTATATCTTTTTCTCAGTGTGTCATATTTCAGCTTTCAACTCTTCCAGTTTTACACGGTACCATTTGGTCTTGACTAATGGCTTGACTTGGCTTTTGAAAGTAACTTTCCTTTTGACTCTTACATAGTCTTAGTCACATAAGCCACTTTTCTAATCATTGATCACACCTTGCCACTGAAGTCACTATCCTTTTATGAAGGTTCTCTGAGAGACACCTTTTGCTCAACCAGCCAGCTGCTCTGTTACCTTTTGCTTCCCTCCTCTGGCAATGACTAGTCATTACAGTTAACCACTCAAATTTCTCTGCATTCTCACTCGTTAGTCTTAGTTCCTGACTCGGTTCACTCATTTACTCATTTCATCCATTCCTTCAAAACTATTTCTAGAGTAACAATAATTTTCCAGACACAGAGAGAGGGTGAGGACAAAAAGTTGCACAAAGTCACACTCTTTCTTGGCACTTATGGATCTTACAGTATGATAGGGAAAATAACTATTAATCAAATACTGGCTTGCTTATCACTGATATTACCTTCCTGGATCCCTATTACTCTGTGTTTCCTTAATTGCCAGCTTATCCTTACCAAGGCTTCTTTTGGATCTTACAATATTAGAATGATGAATTTTTAATAAATAAACTTTGCTTATTCACTTATTTATCCTTTCATTTGTTCATTCAACATTAATCTACCAACCCACCACGCATCAGGCTGAAGACACTGGTGATACAAAAAGGAACACGAGACATCTAGCGTGAGATCAAGCAGAAAGTCTAGCAGAAAGATCACTATTAAATATATCTAGAATAAATGTAGAGTGAAGTAGGAGTGTAGGAGAAGGAACATTTGGAGTATGTAAGAATTATTTAGTTTTTTTAATATATACTTTCCATTAATGAGAAAATTGTGGAACAATTTCCACTAGAGTTTCACATGCTGATATCTTTAGCTTTTTGTGTTTATATGTATATGCTTTTTTGGGGAGAGGAGTACTATACACTGCTTAATTTATATAATTATAGTATATTTTTGAAAGTATGAAAACTATATAGTGAATTTTTACGTTATACAGGTTTTCTTTTAAAATAGCCTTTAATATACTGAGTTGAAAATATTGGTAATTGCTTTCAAAAGTATTAAATAGTTAAAAGCATAATAGGTTATATTCTAGACCCTTTCAGAAGCAAGCAGTACAGTCAAAAAAAGCTATGTAGAGATACTCATCTTTTATAGAAAAGGAAATTGATTATCAGACAAGTTTAAGAGATTTGCTTAATATTAAGACTTAATATCTAATAAGTGGCAGAGATGACCTTCCAATTCAGAGTTCCTACTTGGTCTGCTCTTCCTTCCCATCATGGCTGAAAACGGACACGGCAGAATCAGCCTCTCCATACACCATCAGGGTTATGCCGACAAAGGTTTCTTTAAATCACCTTTGAAATTATGCAACATTTTAATGATACAACATCTCCCTTCTTTCCCATTTTTACTTTAACTTTTCGGAGGCTAAATATTAAGTTTATTAATTAATCTGTTTTGCATTCTGTGATGTGCCACCAACCAGGATTTAGCTTTAACGAAAGTTTTATTGCTCTAGTTGTCAGGAGTGCTGGCGACAAAGGTCTTTAACTTCCTTCTAGAAACTGTCTCAGCTCAACGGAGTTACCTTTTTCAAAATCATGCTTCTTCCTGGGGTGGCTTCTATTCAACCGAGGATCAATTCTTGACAATTTCAATTCAAATTCGGAGCAATTGTGAAGGACTATTCTAGCCCCACAGCTCCCTGTGGGTTTGGCTGTGTCACCATTGGACTGGCACTGCAATGTCACTTCTCCCTTTGGCCAGCCTGCTTCTTTCCTCTCTCTCTTCCACAAGCATCGATTCCAAGGAAAGGCATCCAGTAAGCAGCGAGTACACTGAACTTCATTCTCAATTGAGTCTGCTTTCTGGGGAGTGAAGCCTGTGACCGTTGTAACAGATATGGTCTAAGAAAGTAGATACAGGATATTTCAACTTTGGAATTGCTATTCTGAAGAATATACCAAGTGACATGATATGCTGCCAGCCTTGAATGCAGCCCAGAACCAAAAAGATCTCTGAATTATATCCAGACTGTAGTTATAGCAATTCTGTCTCTTAGGCCTTATGACTCAGCAGGCCCTTGAGTATAAGAGTGATGGAAAAAGACACTTTATAGAAATTACAGCAAGCCCTCATGATAGGACCACCACATAGACCCCGAGCATTCTGGAGTATGGCCATGTCATCTGCTGCAAAAAAACCCAGGCCCTTAAATACAATTCATGGTGTTCTGCAGGCTCATACTAGAGATAGAGCATCTGGATCAGGTACGCACAATCAGGGAGCAAAGCAAACTGCCCAAGTCAGCTCCCAGGGATCACCTTTATGGTACCAGGTCCCCTCCCTCAGCTCACACTCTGTCATATGCTACTCATGACTACCTGTTGGAGAAAAGAGCAAACTTTATGTATGAATTTAGGCCAAAAATAGGTGGAAGCTCTCTACAGATTCACCCGGGGGTGACCCTGAAAGACAATGGCAAGAGAAAATTCCCTTAATGAGCAGAGCACCTGGTCATTCGCCATGTGCGGAAGAGTGGTGGCCCAAGGTTGGAATTTATACTGACTTATGGACACTAGAAAGTGGAAGGAATAAAAGAGGTCATGGACAGGAGGGTGTGGGTTAAAGGAAACAGTATCACAGACAATAGTGGACACAAAGTGTGAAGACTTTCACATCACACGTCGATGCTGACCAGAGAAACTCTACCGTAAAAAAGAGGCAATAAACAATAAAGAGTTACAGTGACGCAACCAGGTGACATCAGCCAGCCTGGTGATCGCAGTACTGAGGAAGTGGAGGCCACGCGTGGACCCAGAAGGATGCGCTCGTGGAAAGTAAACCGTGGACAGGGTGACTCTTCACTCCTAAAGCTTCAGCTCACATCTCCCAAGAAATATGGTACCTCCTTGCATAACTGCAATACAGTGATAAGCCTTAAAACATAACGTTTAAATTTTAACTCAATAATCTCATTCACAATGAGTCTGCATTTTATTTCCTCAATAATTGCCCCTTCTCCCAGTCCAAGATCCAATCTAAATTTACAGATTGCATTTGGCTGTAAATTTCTTCTATTTCTTTAAATATACAGTGTGTGTGTGCGAGTGTGTGTGTGTTTTCCACCACGACCTTTTTTTGAAACATCTAGGCCAGGTAATCTTTGATGATCTGACTTATGTGGTTTTCCTCTAAGTGATGTTTTTGCCCTTTAAAACAGTTTTAGTTTTAGAAACACACATATAAACACAACTATTTCCCACTTCTATTATCATTAATAAAAGATTGATTGCAGTCAAGTCAGGCTTTTCATGGGAACCATTCACTGGAGCTTCCTCCTTGCTTTGACACATGGCACTTCTGAACAGCAACTTTCCATTTCTGTGTACTACATATAAAGCCCCTTTATTGGGTAGGCATTAAAATTAATTTTTCTGCTGTTCACCAAGCAAATGGGAACTCAGACATTATTACGGTTTTTTTGTTCCAAAGGGTAGAGATCAGCATAGGTATTTTTTCTTCCTTGTAAACACTGCTCTCTCTCTCTCTTTTATTATGATATCTCAAAGAAGAAAGAAATATAGGACAAGATTAGCAGCTCAGTCAGGTGCCAAAATAATATTCTAAGGTCTGGTATACTACATCCAAAGATTTCTTTCTTCTTTTGAATATCTCTAATGTGTTCTCACATTTCCTGATGTTTCTGATTTAACTTCACACCGACATAGTCAGCAACTGGGTATGTAGGACAGGTTAGGGTGGGCGGGATTGGTACTTTTATAACTTCTGTCATCTGCTTGCACTACAGTACATATGTCACTGGTCACATGTATGATTTCAGTTACTTTTCTAGCATTAGGGACTATATTTAAAATTAAGGACCATATGAAAAAATGCAGAATATAGATATGTTAAGGGTTTTTTTGTTTTTTTATTCGAAGTCAGTAAATGTCAAATATTCAAATAGGTGCAATTAATATGTAGATAATTTTTTCCCATGCATTTGTTTCCATGGATAGAAATTTGTATTTTTTTTATACATCGCTGGTGGCATTTTTTTCCTCTGTTAAATTGCTGTTTGGTAAAATTCATAGATCTGGATTTGTGACATCTAAAGTGGAAATTTTTAGGGCACAGACCAAGAATATGGGAACTCCCAAGATTTTTAGAGCACTTATTTATGACAGGTTTTGTAAATTAGATATCTAATTAAACTTTGAAATTTAAGTATTTTGTGATAATTATATAAGCACATCTATGCCTGGTTCCAGCTCTTTTTGTCTTTTGCATGTAGAATTCTTAAAACCTGAATTTGGAGTAAACGTGATTTCCATGGTCACTTGGCAAAATTTTGTTTTTCTATATGACTTCCGTTCAGTTCTCTTATTTAAGCACATAGAAGCTGCTATCGTAAAGAAGTGATGTCACAAGACAAGTTCGATAAAAGCATAAATATAAATGGACATAAGTATGCCTTAATAAAATTAAAACTCATGTTCTTCCAGGAGTAAAGATTTATTTACCACTTCACTGCATCACCTAACTGAGGAGAACATTTATAATATACAAATCACATTTTTGCCTCCATCTTGATGTTATTGGATATGTAAAGGACATACTTTAAACAATCTTTTCTCATTGATTTGATTTTTAAAAAGGACTCATTTAATAAAGATGTTTTCCATCACGTAGAAATATGTCACCATGTCAAAATCAAGTAGAATATTGAAAGTAGTTATAATTTTCAGTAGGCACGGTGGCTCTCTACAGTGTAAAGAGGAGTGTTACATAAACC
Source organism: Pteropus medius (assembly GCF_902729225.1). Lineage (NCBI taxonomy): Eukaryota > Metazoa > Chordata > Mammalia > Chiroptera > Pteropodidae > Pteropus > Pteropus medius. Next base: position 7,442,310 of record NW_024348304.1, read on the forward strand.
TGGCTTAAATATAAGCAATGAAGAGAAAATGCTGTGTATTTTTATAGTGGCAATAAAGTGTTTGGGGTTGGAAATAATTAATTGTTTGTCTTTATAAAGCAGCAGGAGTTCACTTAGACGAATAACCAGCATTTACAAGTACTAGTAAAAAAAAAAAAACAAAAAGGCACAAAAGTAAGATAAACTTACCAGCAACTACTAATCTGAGAACAAAGGCTAATAATAGCTGTAAACAGTTTTTATTTTCAGACATGCTATCACTAAAATGTTTACTTCTCTACAAATAGAAGTTAAGCAGCTTTTGGTTATGTGATAACTTCTGTGAAAATAGATACGAAAAGTACTTTACAATAGCAAGTGTGCTTTACTATGCCTCCAAATATACAGTATTTAAAATATGAAAACACCATTTCTCTGAATATTACAATATACATGTAATATGCTATAAGTATCTACATTTAAGTGAACCTTCCTGCATATGGAAGCATTTCTGTGTTTCTGTATTAAATTGGCAAATAGATCACTAATATGTTAGAATTTGGTTTTACTAATTCTCAATCAAAATATTTTAGTATAATTTAAAAATATTTATACAAATGCCAAGACTTTAAATAGAACATTATTTGAGATTGAATTTGAGAAATTTATTCACATTCTGGCTTGTTCCAATTTAGAAATGTATATATGCTAACAGGAATGACTCAGTCCCACTCACATTTATCCATTGGCAGTACAGTCAAAAGGAAATATTTGCATGTACCTCAGTTTCAATTTTTTCAACTTAAAGTCCATCTACAATTTCACGTTCCTGATAAAAATTCAAATATATGTCATTTTCTAGTGATGTCTTAAGCAAGTAGGAATGTACTTCAATTCCTTTGTTTTATCAATGTAAAATTATATTTCTCTTGTATTTCAATTCATCAAAAAAATTTTGCATGCCTGAATATCTACACTTAAAAGTTTTATTCTAAGGCATACATGCAATGAAGTGTCCTGTGGTCCAGATAAGTGATAAAATTTTTCCACTGTGGAACGCTGGTAAAAACATTTTGTGAATCTTACCCATGTTTAAATTATAAAAGTTATTTTATCCAGGCAAATGTTAAATAGCTCTTATCAATTCTAGAGAATGTGGCAAGGCTGGCTCCTACTGTTGGAAGAACCCAGAAACTGGGGTACCCTCCTGCCCCTCTGAAGAGGGAGGGTACTACAGTATTTTCCAGTCCAGATCCTTGAAGAAACCACAGGGATTCAGTCAGTCCCTTCATTGTTCCCTCCTTGGCCTTGAATATAAATGGGATTTGGGGCCACTGACCTAGCGCTTCCCAACCTGCCTTGACAGTGACAACGGAGAAGCTCGATCCTGTGCTGTCGCACAGTGGGGACTCAGTTAGCTTATAGTTTAATAGTGACAAATCCAGACCGCCCCCACTTACAAGTGGTTCCACTACAATTTTTGACTTTATGAGGGTGCAAAAGAGATACACATTCAATAGAAATTTAACTCTGAAATTTGAATTTTGATCTTATTCTGGGCTAGCGACATGTGGTACAATACTCACCGGTGATGCTGGGCAGGGGCGGCGAGCCGCAGCCCCTAGTCAGCCACGCGATCACGAGGGTGAACGCCTGATACTCTGCAGTGTCCTGTTCTGCCTGCGTTTTATGGATATTGTGTTCTGAGCACGTTTAAGGTAGGCGAGGCTAAACTATGCTACTAGGTAGGTTAGGTGTATCGAATGCATTTTCAACTTATGATATTTTCAATTTAGGATTTTATTGGGACATAACCCCATCATAAGGTAGACGAGCATCTATATTGCTATATCCCCAAGAGCTAAAACGTCCTATATATGGAAAGTTTATTTTTTCTAGAGTCAAAATATCGCTCAGCTATACCTGTTAGGAAAAGCCAGAACTAAACTCTGAGGCTCCCACATACCTGCTGAGGCCCTTGCTGTTCAAATCCATACATCAAATGTAGTGCAAGCCACGCTTCAGAAGTCAGAACTCTTTAGATCATCAGTTCTTGCTAAAGGCTTATGCTTTTGCTGAGGGCTACGTGGCTGAAAATTGCAAGCATTGTGTGCTAAGGTTACCTTCATAGCCAGCAAAACATTCCCATGGTCCAATCTCTTCTGAGCTGCAAGATTTTACTAAGACCTAAGCATCTTTCTTGAATCTCAACATTGCTATGACCTATGCACCTTCACTTGAGGTAGTCAGAGTCCAAGTAAGTATTACTTGCTTATAACCACTGCAGTATTCCCTTTCTAGAAGGAGCCTTTCAAATGAGAGCAAAGACACTAGGGATTATAGTCACCCTCTCAACTGTGCAGAGTCCACAGCAGTTAAAAGTCGATGGCACATCTGTAGAATCTCAGCTCTTCAAAGGTTATCTTCTACCAACTACCCAGGCAAAAACTCCTTGCCCACACGTGGAACGCCAAACCCAGATGCCACATGGCCTGGACTTACTTAAGGCTTCTCTGTGTGCCCACCTTGTTCTCCTAGCGTCCACTCATATCTAAATGTGTCGAGACAATGCACTGAATATTGCAGTCATTCAGGACCCTCAAAAAGAGCACACCTCTTTCCTGCCTCAATTCTGATAAAGAAAATGGGGAAGCCAAACTGTTATTTGGATTCGTGGTAAAGGCCAGCTTGAACAGAACAACTGCTTTCCAGAAAGGCACATTGATCCATCTAGTACTCACGCTAGACAGTAGTGCTCTCCTCAGTGTGACTTATCCACGAAAGACCAATGTAATGGATTTGGCAAGAACTTTTCCCAGTGGATGTGACTGGGTTCCAGGAGAGGAAAAGGAAAAAGGTTTGAGCTAAATACATTCAGTTTATGTTCCAGTTGATCGATTAAATGGGTAGTCTCATTCCACTAGTAGTTCTTCTTCTTCTTCTTCTTCTTCTTCTTCTTCTTCTTCTTCTTCTTCTTCTTCTTCTTCTTCTTCTTCTTCTTCTTCTTCTTCTTCCTTCTTCTTCTTCTTCTTCTTCTTCTTCTTTTCTTTTTTCTTCTTCTTCTTCTTCTTCTTCTTCTTCTTCTTCTTCTTCTTCTTCTTCTTCTTCTTCTTCTTCTTCTTCTTTATCATCATATTATCTTTCTCATGACCATTTTTTGCACTGATATAGAAAAAAAGTGATAAAAAGCAATGGTTTCTCAAGTTTTTTCTAATACAATAAAAATGTGTGTGTTTCTTGTGAAAACTCCAATACATTTGAGTCAAAAATAAATAATTATCAATGTCACCATAAAAAATTTAAAAAAATAAAGGTAATATATTTTTTAAATGAAAAAATAAATAAATAAATTATCAAACATCCAGGATTATCTACCAATGTAAGAGGTTACAGAATTGACTCAAAGCCCAAGTGGTAGTGGCTTTTTACTGTCTGGTGATGATATACAGGAGGCGGGGCTCACTTGTTGCAAAGTTGTGTAAATGCGTTGACTTCCTGACAGCCACCAAGCTGTAGGGGTCAAGCGACACCCTAATCTGAGCCAGACAAGACTTCTCACCTTTTATAGACCTCGATTGTGTCATGAAGTCTCTCATCAATTCCATTTTTCCTCTAAAATTATGACAACAAGTAGCACTGAAGATTCTCTATGTCTGTTACATACGGGTCCTCGCCTCTTGAATATCCCTTGATATCCCACACACAATTAGGTGTGATTTACCTATCAGGTAGAGGGAAAACACAAACGAATATTTCCACCTTTCTCATTCTCTACTCTTGCCTCTAAATATTTCTCTGGATCTCAGCTGAAAAAAATCTAAAGTCATTAACTGTGAATAATAGGACAAACAGGAACCTTTATTCAACAATACTGAATATACTGCTCAAATAGAATCTGTTTTGAAGCACTAATATCACAGATTTTTCAAGAATTGTGATATGTTAAACTAAATTTTTTGTGGTTGTTTTCTTTAAATATAGAGGCGCAGTATCACAAATAATAGGTTTATGTTGTGCTAGGCATTTGCAGTCTTAATTTATACTAGTACCCCTTTAAACACTGTAGTGTTTTTTTTTTAATCTGTTATTTAATGAAAATTGTGATAACCTACTAAAAATTGTGTGATAACCTACTAAAAATTATGAGTCACACCAATTACTCATAAAGACATCAACTTGAACTCATAATCTTGAGTAAATATATCCAAGTTAAATCAAGCTAAGGATGAATTTGAACCCTCATTTTTCAAGGTGCGCTTTGAGAAATAGGTGAGTACCTCTAGTTGTCTGCTTCCTGGCTGAAATTTTTAGGACTATGTAAGTTCACATAACCAGTTCCCTTTGCTCATTATTTCCTCTTGGCTAATGCCTCCTTTCCTTCATTTGCACTAATTAGGCTACATCTTGTTTGGCACATTAGCTTGAATTGTGTCACCAAGGTAAAACAGCTTTAATAAAGCCTAGCTATGCACCATTGCTATTAAGATCATTATCAATTACAGAAATCCCCACCAAAAAAATAAAGCTAAATAAAAGGTAATTAAATTATGTAGAAAGACATATTTCCATATTTTAGTAATAATTTCTTTCGTATGTCTTCTTCACTTCTTTAAAAATGTCCTGTGAACTTTGTGATGAAACAGACAATCTACATTTCTTAGATATGTTAAAACTTTGTGCTCTTAAAAACTTCTTATTGAGTGCTGTTGGTCCCAAGGTCATCGTTAATTATAACAGACTTGGATGAGATTTTGTCATTTGGTAGCCAGTTTGCTTCAAAAATTATAGGAGACTGCTCTTCAGTAAGTTTGCTCATTCTGCAGTTTTGCAAGTCGATTATGCTGACGGATTTGTGACCATATGTAGAGTCTCCACCAGATGAGCAAAGGGAGAGTTCAGCCTCCAGCAAAGGAGTTGAAACTTATTAAGGTTGTCTCCCCTGCCCAAAGTATTTGTTTTTAGTAATTCCAGAGGGTAAGAGGAGATTCCAGTTTCATTATCTGTTACTATCAAGATATTACCCATGTCCTGGGAGACTGCTATCAAACTATTGTTAGGAAGTGGACATTCAGGAAGAACAGATGGTGACAACAGGCACAAGAGAATATGGACAACTTCCAGGTTTCGGATAAATAGAATTAGGAGCTGAGCTTTGAAAAGAACTTAAGGGAACAATTACCCGATGAGGGAAGAAAAGCATATTCAATGGATCAATGAACAATGAAAGACAACAATAGAATGTGGCCCACTTATGGGTTACTGGCCATCTTCTGACAGGAAGGCTTTCAGGATTAAAAAACAAAAAACAAAAAACAAAAAAAAAAACAATGGCAAGTTTTAAATTTGGAGGCATGTGAAGTGACTTCATGAATAAAAAAATAATGTAAATTAAAAAAATTATGGCAGATTACTACGCTGGGAGAATTATTTAAAATAATGTACAGCTTAGTAACTTTGAAGAAGAGTGCTTTATTAAATAAAAATATATGAACCCATAACTCATGTTCTTAAATGAATAACAAGCAAATACTCTCTCAAGAAGTTACAGTGGGAAGAAATCCAAGAAAATATGCTTAAAAATAGCATTATATATAGTATTTAGATAGCTAAATAAGAATCTGGTTTCCATCAATTTATAAGTCATTTCAGACGACGTGATAAAAAGTGAAGATTACAAGCTTGGATTCTTTAAATGCCACCAAACAGAAGAGAAAAGGGTAATTCTTTTATGTTTGTTTGATTTTATTAACTAGTATACGAAGTTAAGATGTACCAATGACTGAAGCAAGACATAGTGTCTGACTTCTTCACAGGATCACAAGAATGCAGTAGGATGCTCTCTTGCTAACCTTAGTCTCACTGTGGCTGGGTCAGATCAGTCAAGAAACTGGAGAGTCAACAGGTCACACCCCCATTATTGCCTCCTAGATACTATGTCTAATGGTATGGACTTCATAATTTTCTATTTTTTTTTCTCACAGTATGGATACACTGAACAAATCTCAACTCTATCTTAGACTTTCCTAGAACACCATTTGTACGTCTCGCGATGAAGTCAATCAGAGTCTCTTTTATTTTTCATTTATATGTCTCTTTTATTTTTCATTTCCTGTTGCCTTGTGGTCATAGACAAATCTCATGGTTAAATCTATTCTTCCATGGAATGTCAGTCATAACTTCTCCGCTATCTTTTATTCAACTCTTCCCTTCATCATTTACGATAGACCTCAGAAAGCCTTGTCGTTTCTGCTCCCACACATGGCCCAGCTGTATTCCTTCCACCGTATCTCCATTGCTACCACCATTATCTAAACCAGTTTCTTCTCCCATGCTACCGACTTGTAATTTGACATTATTAGCTCTCTACAACCTATTCTCTACAAAGCAATATAATCTAACTTAACAGTTCAATTCTGGCATGCCCCCAGTTTGAAATTAACAATTTTCTAAGTCACTTGGAAGAAACCCTAAATTCCTAATTGCAGCTTATAAGGTGCTATACGATCAGATTCTTCGGATGTTATCACATAACAGACTCATCCACTAAAAGCTTCTGATTTTCTTTAAATACACTAAACTAACATTCCTCTCACGATCATTTGCTCTTCTTTCTGTTAATAACTTTCTTCGCTGGCATCCTCCTAGCCCTCAGATTTTGTCTTTTCAGGAAATCTTCAGTAAAAAAATCACTTATTTAAATTAACTAACTTCACCAACACATAGACATTTTATTTTATGTATATCTTTCCCTTTATGGCACCAATCACTATTTGAAATTATCTTATTTATATAAATATGTTGCATTTTCTTCTTCGTTCACTAGAATGTTAGCTCAGTAGGAACAGACATCATGCATCTTTTATTACACTTGTATCCATTGGGATTGGAAGAGCATATACTCAGAGTAAGCTCCCAATAAGTAACTGTCAAATAAATGAATTAATTAATTAACTAATGTAACTATATACTGAAAATCTGTATACCTGCATTAAGTGATAAATGAATCACAATTTTATTGTCAGAATTCTAATACTTTCCAAAGTTCATTGAGTCTAAAAATAAAGTATAATATGATTTTTAAGAAAGTAGTGGCCAATGGCTATGTAACCAATTTAAACAATGATAAAAAAATTCTTCACATCTCAATCACAGTTCTATTACAAAGATACGTTTTCTGAGAAGTGTTGAGTATATTCATTATGCTGGTTCTTTTCCTCAGAATTCAATAATCATTGCTGTAAATCATTACCCAGAGATGTGAGTACAATCCTGCCATAACTTCGAACATTTCTATAGATCGAGGTTCTAAGTGTTTTTATTCTGGATCTCATCCTTATTTTAATCTATAATCTATAATCTTATTTTAACCTATAATCTATGTTTCCTTTCATTCTTCCCATCTTCCTTCTGTCCTTTTATTCTCTTTCCCATCCCTTCCCTTCCTATCCTTTTGCTTTTCCTTCCCTTCCCTTTTTTTTCTTTCTTTTCTTTGAATTATAGACTAATCTGGAGCTTAAAGTTTCTAAATGACGTCTCCACCTTCTAAATTCCATCCTGTATGGTCCATTAGGTCACTCCAATGAGCCCAAATCTTTTGAGGATTCTAAATCACCTAAAATATCTATTATTTCATGACTCCTCTATATCCTAAGAATTGGTGCCAATATTATCCAAATTACTGATGGCATTTGCTAGCAGAATTAAAGAGATGAAAGAGACAAATATTATGATAAATTTCTCTCTAGTTTGAAATCAACACATAATTTCATACATATTTTCAGGAACACATTATGTATGGCATAAGAATTATGCAAATAGATATAACATATTAGGATCCAACTGCAGAAAGTAAAATATAGCAAATAGTTTGTGAACTCATTCAGACTCTGCTCACTGTTGGTGATGAAAACCTTTACTCTTGTCTGCAAACTCTTGTGGTGACAGCCAACCATCAGCAGCTCCTACAGCCATTCACCTCTTACCCTGGCACCAGGGAAGGGACATCTGTGTGACTCAGGTTCTCCTGGGATCAAAGCCTCTTCTCTGATACAGAAATTCCAAGGCACGTGGTCAGGTAGCTTCCAACTCCAACCTCTGCTTTGATGAGCTAAGTGCCTGGAATGGAGCTGAAAAGTATATCTTTCTCACCAACATTGTCATCCTAGGTGCAAATGACATCTCTTTTGTTAATATATGTTTTTGACACGATACTTTATTTTTAAAAAAAAAAAGTCTATATATCTGATCTACCCAAATCACTCTCTGGCCATTAGAAATTTTAGAATGACAGATGATTTTTCCCTAAGGTTCACAAAAGTTCCACTTGGTTAAGAATAAACTCCTTGTTTAGGAAATAGTGACCCTTGCAATCGTTTCTTCTTTCTTCCGCTGAATGAATGAAGTACTAAAAACCTATAAATATTCTCTTAATATGATTTACCCTTTCATCACAGCTTTTTTAGGCTCTGGACTTGAGTCTCTAGATCGTGCTCCTGATCTTGGCTTTGAACTTTGATTCTGTACTGTCTCTCCAAGTTCACTTCTTGTTGAATATTTCTACTGCAACCCAGATATTGGCCCTCATTTCTTATTTTCTACTGTTAACCTTACAAACCCATTTCATTGACCTTTTCTGGACTAGAGGACATACTTGACTGATTAATGTAGTTACGATATGTCAACAAAATAAATAAATACATAAATAGCATTTTCCACAGTGCCATCTATATTGCTAATTTTAATTAATTTATCTTTTAATTCATTTAATTTGAAATTAGATTATGTACGATATTTTTCAGTGTCATTCACATTTTCAGCACCATTTTTCATATGGTTAAGAGATTTTGTCCTAAAGCAAAACTTCTCATTACATCTCCTACTTTCAATATTTAATAGCTTTTACTTCAGCAAGTTACTACCATTTTTTGTGCTTCTATTTTCTCATTTGTAAGAGAATGACTACCACCTATTTCATAATGTTTTCAGAACTAAGTGCTTAATCCTTATAGATTGATGGGAACAATAGATGTAGACGGTAAATCTTGAAATGTTAACTGTTATCGTGATTGTGATTTTAGTATAAATTTACTAAAATTTTATTTTGTTACATATTGAAAAAATATGCCAAATATTATGCATTTGTGCTCCTTATCTATTTTATTACTAATTATATTCATGTTATAATTAAAAATACATGTTCCACATTTTCTTCAAAATAACTTACTAAACAAGGACTAGTTATTAAATATGAATGAAAAAATACAGTCCAGTTCTGGTAAAGATTATGAACCACTAGATTTCTTTTATTTTTATTTTAGAACATGTATCAACTTATTATTAAATTTCACGCATATTTTTCCAGATATTGATCTTGACAAAAATCTCTTAAAATCTAGATTAATTTTACCTAAGGGGCAATTTCTTGCCAATGAAGTAAAATGATTCTCAATTTTAAAACCATGAATTCTATCACTTAAGTGACTTCTATATTTAATCTTGATATATTGAAATAATACAAATTGCAGGAAAATAAACAATAAGGATGTGGATAGAAATAAAATTATATGCCTTTGGGGAATGGACACGACCCCAGGTAGCCAGGTAGGAAGGACACGTGAGCACAGTCCTTCGTAAAGCCAGTTTTGCTGACCTGGTTGCAAGACATGCCACACAAACAAACATGGGTATAAGTATGCTGTAATTTTGTAAGAACAAAATCGTCTTAAAACCAGCATTTTTCACACAACAAAAGCATTCTTAAAAATGGCTTTAAACTAAAAACATAGTCGGGATTTTTTTTCCCCCCAAAAGCAATCATTGTCTGAAAAAAAAAATCACTGCTTATTAAATTCATCTAAAACGTTATTATAGGATTTTTACTGTACTGTTTTAAAGGAAGCTTTAGAAATTTAATAAACGGATTATGAAGCAACATAAACAAATTACCGTTATCAATTGTACTATAACTTTAAGCTGCGTAGCAAACTGCAGCCTTACTGATAGTTTGGAATTTAATAATTGCAGTAAGAAACAACATTTCTTGATTGAAATTGAAATTGAAAAGAATTCATCATTCTCCATCCTTAGAGTTTACAAGTACATAAAATCCACTAGCAACTGTTGCTGCTTCTACATAATATTAAAAAGAGGCTTATGGATAAACTTTGGTATGGTCAATTTTCAAAGATCAGAATATTCAATCATTTTAAATTATCAAATTCAAATTATATCCTTTTAAAATTCTTCATAGGGTTAACATTTGTGGTACAGTACATATAATTCACATCAGGACAGATTATTAAAAATCAAGCATTTTGAAATGGGCATGTATGGACTGCACCGATTAAAAAATATATATCTAACCGCACAACCTTCGAGCTTTTATCACGGTCCTGGGGTATCCATACTGCTTAATCTAATGGTCAGTTGTGGTTCCTATATTAACTGGTCAGTGGCATTTCCACAGCCACTCTTCCCTCTTCTGCATTTTGTTTCCAGAATGACACACTCTTTCAGCTTCCGTCCGACCTCAACATTCCCTCCTTTTCAGTCTTCTTAGATGCTTTCTCATTTTTACCCCTAGAGTTATCTAGTGCTCTGTTTGAAACTCTATTTCAATACTCACTCCTTTAGTGATCTAATTCAGTCTAATTGTTTTTCAACACCATCTATATACTAGCAATTCTTAATTTATATTTCCCCTGAATATGATACCTGTATCATGTATCCTTATATTCCAATTGATTACTGAATATTTCCTCTTGGTGACTAATTAACACTTCAAAATACCCGAAAGTGAATTCCTAATTTCACCCATCAAATATTCTTCTGTAGCAATCTTCTCATTTTAGTTTATCTTGGAAATGCTTAGACTCCGAATTTTGGAGTTATTCTTATCTTTTTCACAGAAATTTCGTATTTATCAGGCAATCATTTTGATATACCTATATACCTAAAGTCAAATTATTTACCATTATCTATCTCTGGTCTCAGTCTTTATCATCCTTTGGCTGTATTATTGTTCTACCCTCATAATTGTTCTTATGACTTTTACAACTGAACATTCTGTTTTCTATACAGAAGCCTAAGTAATCTTTTTAAACATTGTTTTGATTGTGCCTCTCTTCTCAAAATCTCCAGAGATTTCCCTTTCCACTCTAGCAAAAGCTAACATCTTCACAATGGTAAGTAATATCCTGCCTCCCGTCGCTTTTTTGACTCATTTCCTACATCTCTCTCTCTCTCTCCTCTTCTCTCTAGCTACACTGACCTCTTTGTTCATCCTTAAACATCAAGTGTGCTTCTCATCAGGTGCTTTGTATTTGCTGTCCCATCTACTTGCCAAGATAATCCTTTTGGCTCCTTCCCTCACTTTTTAAAAGTCTTTGCTCAAAAGTTATTTCCTCAGTGCTATATCCTCAACAATCTATAAGAACTGCATTCTTCTTCTCTCTTTCTTACTTTCTATCTTCTTTTCCAGCTTATTATTTTCCATAACACAACTCAATACCCTCTAAATTACTACACAATTAATTTTCTTTTCTTTTTTCCAAGAAAGCAGAGAATTTTGTTTACAGTGCCGACTGCTTTATCCTCATGACATAGCTTATTCTTTGGCAAATAAACACTAACAAGTATTTTTTGAGAAAAATATGTGGTCAATGGATGTTTGTTGACATTTTTAATTATGTTCTTAAGATAATAAGCAAAATACTATTGAAATGGTACCAATAAACAGGAAAATAATGAAAAGAAAGGAGGGAGAGGTGACATTAATATTAAGTATCTGGAAATACAGAAAATTGTTACTTAGAGAACAGAGATAAGGAGATGGCATTAGGAAGGAGGGTCACGCTTTCATTTTAATAAGAAGTAAAAAAATGGGGTTGTTTATTAATACACAAAAGTTTACAGATTTAGTGGCTAGATGCTGAAATATTTTCCATTTGAAAGTTTCTTTCGTTCTCTGTTTACTTTGGCAATGTAGTCATATCCTTAGAATAAACTGGAAATTGGAAAATCAACATTTTGAATAAAGCGTAAAATAATTAATTAAAATATATGAAATTGAGAAGAGCTGAATAGGCAATAATAGAGTTATTGAAAAGTGTACTCTGAGGTGCATAATATATGGTAGATTGGTTTGCATTATAATGAAATCATTCTACCATTTTCATTGATCCTCTGTTGAAATATTGAGTAGTCTAGAATTCTAGCTTATTTATAAAAGGATTTTTTTGAGAGCTGCTAATAAGAATACAAGGAGAATACCAGTAAAATGATAGTTAATGGAGTCAGCAGAGACTTCACACTGCAGAGAATAGAACATCAAGCCAGAAGAAGGCAGACAAGTTGAAAAAAATGTGATAGGATCAAAAGACTGTGGGTCATGAATCGTTGAAACTTTTACAAGTTTAGCAGTTTGTAGTGATGACTGTGGGTAGGTGGATGCAGAGGAGAAGAAATGACTTAGATCTATAATAATCTGTGTTAGGGGACTAGGTTGCTCATTCACATACATCAGGCCTCTAGTTTAGGGGTAGAGAGAGAGACTGTGACCCAGGTTTCAAGATCTTTAATTAATTTTATTGGTAAATCTTTAAAGTTATTATTATTGGTAGATAAAATATCTTTTTAAAAGTAAAGAGCACTTTTAAAGTAGAGGGGTAAGGATGACTGAAGGACAAAAAACTCGTCACTCAAATCTGAGATACATTTGTGTAGTAAACCTGAGCTATTTTTCATGTGGCCGAAGGGCAGCATCCTTTTGTGAGATCTCTTGAGGAGACAAAGATTTTAGTGGAAAGCTAGATTTCATTTTGAAAAAAGAAGGGTTAGAGAGGTAGGTGATTTTATGCTTCATGAATAAGGAGTTTAGAAAAGCATAATGGAAAGAAAGAGAGACTAAGGATTTTGGTCATCAAAAAAGAAAGAACAAAGTAATTGGAAATGACAGGAGAGAGTATAAAATGACCAAAAGTGGAGAATGGGGCCTGAAATTTGTGTTGAGACAAAGAAATGATCATGAGAGTCTTGGGGTATTTAGCTGTTTGTCGGGCTAACACATTTCGGTGTCCTCTGGATGGTATAAGCAGACAGGCTACCGTGAACTCAGCTGAAATCTCACTTCCTCTTGATCCTCAGGGATAGAAGTCAGCAGGGTGTGACGGATGATTCTGGTGGCTTCCCAGCCAGTGAGGCCTGACGGAGGGGTTGGGAATTTGCTTTGGGCTCTGCCTTATAGTTTTGGTGACACGTTTTCATGAATACATGAGGAGTCTTATTCAAGAGTTTTGGACACTAAAGAACTTAATGGTTTCCAAAATGTTGAGGTGTTCTCAGTTTCTACCTAAATTTGATAAAATTGATGTAAACTCACATGCAAAAAAGAAATAATCTACATGCAAAGCACTAGACCTAAAGGCATGAAAAATTCCTACCTTATCCCTTTATTTTGCAAGGACGAATAGATTTACTAGGTCCTATTTTTATACTTCAACCGAAAAGCATTTGTTGGTCCAAAGATAATTATATTTGCAAAATGTTTGTTATAATGATAACAAAATAAATCCCCATATATACATATATATGTGTGTGTATATATATATATATACATATAAACTCTCAACCATTTTTGCTAATGAAAATTCAGAAAAAGAGTATCACGTGATTGGTAATAGCTTTCATTTGTTATAGCTTTTATATGCTAAAAAAAAGTCTCCAATTTATTGACATTTAACTGGTAAAAATTTAACTGGTAAAAGTGCTCTTTGTCTGAGATGTATTTAGTGCCTAGAAATAGAGTAGAGTCTTTTATTATGAGGCTTTCTGGCCATAAGTTTCCCAGAAAAGAAGTTACGTTTTTCAGGAAAAAGAGAAATTCCGGTCCTGAACAATCTGACCTGTTTCCAGTATGGAGCCCATGTTAGTTTGAAGAGCTCAGATTCTAATAACATAGCTTCTTGGTGGGGAGAATTTTTTGTGTGCTTTTATTGTTTCCTAAGTCACCGCATCAATAACTGTAAAGTCAAAACATTAGAGAATCTTTAAAAGTTTGAAAAATTACTGATACAATATTTTTTTTTACAAAGTCTTACTATAATAGAATTCTCAAGAATCATTAGGAAGTCTACATCTATAGAATTTTACTGAAAATTTATAAATGTACTGCATTCGAATTCTTGATTATTTCTGTTTCTGAAATATAATAAAAGTTTAACTAACTGAAATCTAGACAGTCCAAATTACAAACTAATTTTAAAATTTAGGTACATCATTCTGTCCTCATTTATGCAAAGGCAAATGCATATTACTTTAGCAAAATTTCTCTTCATATCATTTTATTTATTATCTCATAGTGTTTCTCCTTTGGAATAACTCACTCGAAGTCCACCAGCAATTATCATTACACAAATATCTATCTTAACTACAACATTAACAACAATATTGATTTTCATATTTACTTGGCATATACTACTTGCCAAGTCTGGAGCTAAACACTTTAAATGTGTTAACTTATTTGACTCTTATCATGATCCTATGAATGGGATACTATTATTATTTTCCATTCACAGATGTGGTAGTTGTGTCTAAGAAGGTTTAAAATGAATAATCCCAAGTTGTACAAGAATATATTAGGTTCGAGAATTGAGATGGAAATTCAGAAAGTTTTACTTCAGATCACAAATTCATAAATATCACTCTTTTAAGTAGGCCAGTAATGTGACATACTAAAGTGACATATTTCTTAAGTAATGTCTTTCATCACTTCATTAAGTATAGTTTTAATTTCTCATGACTCATTGTACTATATGTTGGTGATTTAAATAGTCACATAAGGCAAAATATTCAGAAAATGTTCAAGTCAGATATTAGTTTTTTGACATTCCCTAGTTTTTTTGAGCTGAAATTTCTCTATTTTTTTAACCTTTGGAAAATAAGATTGACCTCTCAATTGCATGGAGAGAATGGCCTGAGAAAATATTTAGGAAACTAATTACAACCTATAAATTGTATATACATATCGATTATTAACATTAAGGGCTCGATCTATAAGACCACTGCCGGCCAAGTTATGTGGAATAAAGAAATTAAAAAATGAGCAACTGTATATAAATTCATGAAACACTTAGAATCTGTTTTCTGATTTGTCTTTTCACTTTTGATATTTCTTTGCCTTTAATCTCCCACCAAAGACCAAATAAAATTACAATTTTACCCTTCTTTCTCTCACTCTCTTTTACTCTAACTTTACAAATTTGTAATATTTCGAACTATTTATTAGTAAATTGCCAACACGTTGCTTCACTCCTCTGAATAATTGGTTATTTCCTACAAACAAGGATAATCCTTTACATAATCGCAACCGACTTACCAAATACAGAAAATTAGCAGTGACACATTACTACCATTTAATCCTCAGAACCCCGTTCAGATATCGCCAAATGTTCCAATGATGCTTTACATCAAAGGGAATTAGTTCAGAATCAAATCATTCCTCTAATCATCTTTTCTCTTCAGCTTCCTTATTATCAGGGGCATTTCCTCAATCTTTCCCTGATTTTATGACCTTGACTTTTGAAAAATACTACAGGATAACTATTTTGTGAATTTCAGTCCATATGAGTTTGTTGGATGTTTTTTCATAATTAGACTCAGGTTATGCTACTTTGGCAGAAACACAAAAGCCAGGGCGTGGTATTCTTGTTGCATCCTATCGGGTAGTGTGCAATTCTGTTCCATTAAAGATTATATTCATTTTAATCACTTGATGAAGGTGATGTTGGCCACTTTATACTGTGGAATTATGACTTTCTCCATCGTAATCAATAAGCACCTTATAGAATGGTATTTTGAAACTACATAAATATTCTGTTCTTCATCAGTCTTTCAATTTACTTCCTTAATAAATTATCTAAGAACAGACTCATAGTGTCTTTGTTGAAAAAATTTCAATCCACTGCTATGATTATTTATTTTTATATTTACTGTGTTTCACCAGTGGGAGCCTCTTCAAGGTGGCATCTGTGTCCTGCTAGCATACTCCCTTCCCTCGTAGAGTGACCCTTGCTTTCTTGCACAAGATTTTCTAGAAACATTTTAGACTTTCTTGCTCTTGCCCTGGAATCCTCTATTTCTCCAAAGGACGTGAGCTCCTTGGAAAATGTTATTGAGGAACCAAAGTCTGGCCCTTAGGTGAGCACATTATTTTCAGAATGTTTCTGGTTTGAGCCCTCTCAATAGAGTGAGGGAGTATATGTGTACACACACACACACACACACACACACATACACACACACATGAACATTTATACACTCATTTTAATCAAGTTATTGTTGTATCTATCTATATATTGATAATAATGTATTACAATACAACTCTGGACAGTGTATTCTTTTCTTTCTACATATTTGGACTATCTTCCTCAACAGAAGGAAACCAGATTGCGTGATTTGACTTGATTGTAATTCAATAATTTGAATATTATTGTTTCTTTGACCAAATTCTCTGTCTAGACCCAATCTCCTTATTATTGCATGCCCCTGCAGGAAGGCTGTCCTCACCACACTTGGATTTTGATGACCTGTGTCAACAGCTGCCTACAACTGGACACTCTCTTTTGGCTCTGCACACCTGCACGTAGATCCCTTCCTCACCTGTTCAGGTTCTGACTTTCCACACTAGACCATCCCATGGGTACATGTGCTCTGCTCCCCTCACAGGCCCTGACACTTAGGTGGGCTGTCCTCCCACACACACGGCTCTTCACCAAGCATGATCTCTGATTCCTCGCACTGAACAGCCCTCCCATGTAGATGCCTTCCTTACCCTGCTGTCGCTCTGATACCCCACACCAAGCAACAGCGTGTCCCCTGCCCACCACCAGACATAAGCCTACCTTGTGTTGTCCTGAATCTAGTGGTTCTAAGACAATTTTGTTCACAAACAGGAGAGGAAAGAAAAGATGGAAAAGAAGAAGAATTTCTCTCTAAATTTAATTAATTAATTAATTAGTAAATTCATTAATTTTGGTAGTTGATACATTCATTTACATTAAAGCATGCTTGACTAATAACTTGATATATTTTCCTGAGATATTTGTATTTTAACAGAGAAGAAAAACTTTTATAAAAAAATTAATTTCTAAAATTGAATTTTAAGAACTGGTGTAATGACAAAATAACTTTTTCTCCAACCCATAAATTTCTTTTGAAGGGAGAGTTGTTAGGTGTTGGATATCGGTGACCTTCAGATTTCCTGGACATGAAAGACTTAAGGCAGCCACCTATTTTTCTTACACAAAATATGGTTCAAAATAGAAGCCACATTCAAACTGAGGAATGTGGTGAAATAAGAATTACATACATAGAAGAAGTAAAATACGATTTTAAGCTATACGAGTCTATAGGATTCCAGACAACTGTCCTGACTTATGGGCAATGTTCTAAACAATTTACATGTACAGATTTAATTTGCATAACAACAATAGGAGGTAGGTTATTTTCTCATTATACAAGCGAGGACACTAAGGCAGAGATGGTATCACAATAGCTTTTGAAAGTTACACCACTAGTGGGCAGCAGAGTCGAACCCCAAGCCTAAGCACCCAGCTGTGGTAACCGCAATGTAACTACTTTTTGCTAATTCAGAAAATATAGTTATTGTTTTGTGCTGGATCAGAAACCTCTGTGATATCCCTGCGCCTTTTTACATTAGCAAAGCGAGTCTCGGAAACCTACTAGCATCGCCCTATATGGTGGTTTTTGTTATCACACTTAGAGTTTTCACCCTCGAATCATCAGAAGTGCAGTTATCTGTGAACAGAGAAAATAGACCTTTACTCTTATCTGTCCTTTTAAGGCAATAAATGCGATAAGATCGCTTTTCACTAGGGCAGCTTGCTTATTTTTGACTTTTTTTTTTTTTTTATAAGAATGAGTTAAAACTTAGCAGCTTTTTTTCCCCCCACTGACAATACAGCTAATTCTACTATTTTTCTTCTCTTCCATAGAAAGATGCATGAATAATAGTGTATCAACCTAACCGAACTGTCAATGAACAATCCCTTTCTCGATAAACCTCCTTGTTTAAATTGCTTTTGGACATCTTATTCTCTAAAAGTTTTTTATTTTTGAGTTAAATTTTCTAAACTTAATCAGGAAATATTTATTATTATTAAAGATATAAAAGAGTAATAATGTTTTTATTATATCTATTTTTTCCTCTAAATGCTCTTTACAATCTCAACTGTTAAGCGGTATTTTAGTAGAAAATGTATATAAGAACAATACGGTGTTCTTATCTTAATTTGTTATAATAGTTCTTCTCCATAAAGTACTCTTGAACATTTTTGACATCTCCATTTATCCTTATTGAATATAATGCCTGTCATCATCACCAAAGTACATTATGAACCCCCACTTCTACACAGTAGTAAGCTGTGCAGTTTCAGTGTTTAAGAATGTGTGATAACATCTCTTGAAAGCATAATACATCTCTTTCTATAGTGCATCTCGTCAGTATCTCAAAGCAATTAAAAATAAATGGAAAAATACTGTTCTTGGGGAAATTTGTTTCACAGTTAGCAACGGTTAAATCCATTTCACAGTTGGAAATATTGGCAACAGAATGAGATTAGATAAGTTCTTAAAAGTCCACATTTTTCCAGGAATAGTCTATGCATTCTATAGATTTGTTCACGTTCTAATCACTTAGCAATTCTTCCTTCCTTTTTTCTATAATTCAGTACATGAATTAAAGTTCCCATGAACTGTTTTACAGTGCAGTACAGATTTAAGAATGCCAGTACAGTGTAGTATATTAAATTGAATCTTAAACTACACTTTAAGAGAACAAATTTCCAATCTTATCTCCACAATGTTTTCAGTCATGTAACACTAAGGAAATATTTGTATTTTAAAATCTTGATTTGAAATAATAACTAAATTATAAATGTGACTACCTTATTAGGAGATATTAAGAAAACAAAGGGAATAAAAATAATACAAATTAAAACTACAACTTTTACATATGTAATTTATGATGATGACTATGATAAATATGATTTTTATAACTGATAAATTATATTAAAAAATAACCATTAAAAATGTGTCATAATTTGGGGTTATTTTATTAAAAGTTCAATGAATCATTTTATGGAGCCTCTGTCAAATATGTGGTGATTTATTCTTCTGAGAAACCTACACATATTGGTTTAAAAAAAAAAGAAGAAAAAAATGAATCCTTTAATCATTTTTATAATATAAAATGAAACTATTGTAGCATATATTGAGTTCTCTTAGATAGCTAATGTTTCTAATAATGATTTCTTGATAAAAATAAATATTTGTTATTACTTTGTACTTACGAATATACATATACATGCACATACAAATGTACATATATATTTTCATCATCAATTTTTCATAACTTCCCAAAATTATGCTCAGAATTACTTGAAGTACAACTCTTTATATAAACACAGTACCTAGCAGCCAATGTCAGATCTCTGTATGGTTATCACAAGTAAAGTTTTCACAGCCTAACTATGGAAAACCTGTTTCGATTCCCAAACATGTTTGAAAATACATTGAACCAAGTTTTTTTTTTTAAAAAAAGTAAAGGAAAACATGTCAGTTTAGCCCGGAAACCATGAAAATAGCTAAATATTTAAAGATTTGATTATGCATAAGAATAACATTTTAATCAAGAATAGTTAAGATGCTTTGTGTAATTTTAGTAAAATTGTGTGCTGTGGGGAATAAAAGTTTGGTAGGAAAAATAATTCTCTATAATATTCATCATGAACATTTCTTTTGCAAATGTGCTAATAGAGTGATGCCAAAAATAGAGTCAAGTCAGTGATGTTTCTCCTTCTGAGTAAGAAACTCCAAAAAATAGTCAATGCATAAAAGCAATGAAAAAAAAAATAAAACAAAACAGTAAAACTGTCAGAATCAACATCTTCAGAGCACGGGAAACTAATCAAAAGCTTGCCACAACCCAGGGAGCATTTTCTCAGTTAAAAAAAAAAAAAAAAAATCATTAACAGCAGTGAGTTTTGTGGCTTTAACTTATTTTAGATCCATGCTCTGCTCCCCAGCTCAGTGATAGCCTTGAAAGTAACAGCCCATATTCCTAGAATTAGTACAGAAAGAATGGAACAATTAAACACATACACAAATTTTTTCTTAGTTAATTAGTCTAGTGGCTTCCTGGAGACCCACTTAAAAGTCTTGTCTTTATTTCACCTGACTGAAATGTGCCTTTTGCTGGAGCTGCTACCCAAGGACATTTGTTTAAAATGTTTACAGGTAAATGCTTTAGTCACCATGGCTTAGGCAATGTTTAATAGTTGTGGCAAATAATAAACTAGCCAAAATGCTTCGAAGGAAAGGCTCCGTAGTAGCCACTTTGGGGAATAAGGGCTCTGAAAAACTTTGACACTTTCCTGAGAAACTAGAATAAACACATGCCCAAGACTGTGCACATGCTTAGGAAAGACCAGAAGCGCCCTAACCTCTCACATCTGGCTGACTTTGAGACTGCACAAGCAAGAGGAGGAATTAAGTGTGAGTTGTGAACTTGACCCAGTCTTTTTTTTTTTCTTTTTTTAGGCGAGGCAATCCTTGGTTGACCTCACAGATTGCAAGGACCTTTTCAGCTTACAATCCCTTATCTTTTTATTTTTTACGCCTACAGCACCTAGTCTTCCTAGGTGGTCTCCCATCCAAGTACTAACCAGGCCCAATACTACTTAGCTTCCAAGATCAGATGGGATCGGGCTTGTTCAGGGTAGCATGGCCATAGATGAACTTGACAGTCTTAAAGGTACACCCTCATAGACACAGAACCCCTCTGCAGACTCAGACAAACAACAGGTTGTGCCTGTTTGTTTGTTTTGTTTTGTTTTGTTTTCATCCCAAGTATTTAAAGAAAACTTTTTCTAATCATTAGATAGTAAGACAAGAAAAAACATTGTAATGGCCACATATGAGTAAGAATGCATACTTTAAAACATTAATTTAGAGAATTTGTTTTAAAAAATACAAGCAGCAATAATAAATTCTGCAGAGGTGAGAAAATCTGATTTTCAGAGTTGCCATATTCTAATATCCAGAATGTTCAGAATTCAATATAAAATTATGAGTCACACAAAGAAACAAGAGAGTATGGCCCAGATAAAAACAAACAAACAAAGAAAAAACAAACAAACAGTGATTAAAACAAATTGAGGAAGCACAAACATTGGATTTACTAGATAAACACTTTAAGTCATCTATTTTAATATAAATATGAAATAGAAATTATAGAGAGAAACTAAACAGAAATATGGAGTTGAAAATACAACTAAAATGAAAAAAAAAAATCCATTACAGGGGCTAAATGTCAGATGTGAGCATGCAGAAGAAAGAACCATTGTATTTGAAGACAGATCATTTGCTATTATACAGTCTGGGGAAAATAGAAAAAAAAGAATGAAGACAAATCAACAGACCTCAAAGACCTGTGGGACACAATCAAGCATACTAATGGGCATAATAAAGGAGGACAGAGAAAAAGAAGAGCAGAAAAAGATCTGAAAGAATAAGGGCAAAAACTCTTCAAAACTGAATGAAAGACACTCATTAATCGATACATCCAAGAAGCTCAACAAACTCCAAGAAGAAAAAACTCAAAAAATGCTGTGCCTACACACATCATAATTAAACACACATCACGAAAGCCAAAAACAATGATGAAATCCTGAAGGCAACGAGGAAGAACTGATCTCTCACATACAAGGGACCCACATTCAAATTTACATGTGAGTCCTCATCAGAAATCATGGAAGCCAAAAGTCAACGAGCGATGTATTCACACTGCTTAAAGAAAATAAAAATCTGTGAAACATAAATTCTGTTTTTTAAAACTATGTTTCAAAAGTAAAAGAGAAATTCGAATTTCTCAGATTAAAAATAAACTGAAACATTTTATTGCTAGCATACCTGCACTATAAAAATGCTAAATGATATTAAAAGAAGCTAGGTAGTAACTTGAAACCACATAAAGAAATAAGGACTACAGGTAAAGGTAACTATATAGGTAAAAATAAAAGATACTGTGAATGTATTTTTTTAGTTTGTACCCTTCTTATTTCCCCAATCTTATTTAAAACAAAACTGCATAAAGAAACTTTTATAATTATATGTTAATGGGCACACGATGTGTAAAGATATAATTTGTGACAATAACAGCATAGAGGAGTGGAGTCATATAGGAACAAAGATTTTTTTATATTATTGAACGTAAAATGTTCATGTTATGGCGTAAAATGTTTATATTCTGGTATTATACTAAACTAGGTTGTAACCTATTGAATAGTTTATTGTCATCTCCAGAAAAACCACTAAAAGACTAGCTCAAATATGTGTACATATATATACACACACACACACACACATATATATATATGTGTGTACATATATATACACACACACACACACACACACACATATATATATATGTGTGTGTGTGTGTGTGTGTGTGTGTATATATATAATCACAAAATATGGCAAGAGAAAAAAAGGATACCCTAGAAAATAACTACTCAACACAAAATGTTGCAATTATGGAAAAATGGAGGCACACCATATTGATACGCCACTTTATTCCAGTCACTTTAGTTGAAATTCTGTCTGAGTTTTTCGACATTTTTCCTGCTCTGCTTACCATTGATCTTTACACTGCCAATGTGATCTTCACATTGATCTTCACGATGCTCAATTTTTAGTTTTATTTTTGGTCTTTCAGCAGCATCCTGAACAGCACATGCCCTGTTTCTCCTCCTGATTTAATGGCAAATATATGCTTCTAGTTTCTCCGTACCTCTCTCTGGCTACTTGAATTTTGTCAATCTACTTCCCTAAACAAACTATGATAGAAGTTCTTCAAAGTTGTTTCTTGGACGTTTTTTGCTTATACTTCTTGGAGTTTTTTAAATTTCTTTTTTATAAATGTTAACTCAAAAGGCAAACAAAATAATTTTATCTTAAATAACTGGACTAAGCCCTAATAGGATTTTCTTCATGTAAAGATTGCCTCTGTAGAGTTGCTTAAAGTAAAGGTAGTAAATTGCTTTCAATTCAAGCTGTTTCCAACATTACTATATTACTATAAATGTTAGATAGTAAAGCTACTAATATAAGCTAAAGCAATATGAATAAAACTCTAACCTAAGACAATTTTATATGAAATTTTGAATTTTATTGTCGAGCATAATCAGGTTCAGAGAATATTAAGCACTTATGAATTTACAAAATTATGAATACATATTTTGTTTTTGATTTCTCATAAGATCACATATGCATAAAAGTAAACAATGAAAATCATCTCTATTGTAAAACCTGTTCTTGATTTTTTTCTATACTTAATTCTGGATCAAACTTTAGAAAACACAGACATTTTGTATGCAGAAATAGACATGCTTATATTAAACAGTTATTCATTTTTAATCCAATGAGTGATGTGACATCTTCCTTGAACACACCCTTGTGTTAAAAGAGAAGGAAAAACAGTGATTTCAATAAAACTTGAATCTTGCCAATACCATGCTTCTTTTAAGCCAAAACAGCAGTGAAATGTTTTCTTTTGCCACATGGTTTTCCAAAGAGTTATTTTTCTTCTAAATCTGAAAATTCTGTCACTTGACATCAAAAACATATTCTCTAGGGTCTTGCAAATCAAGTAGTTCATGTGATTTTTAGATGTCCTCTGAGCAGGCTAGTTTCCATAGTCACTAAGCAACAGTCAGTAGAGATGCTGACCCATTTCCTCCAAGAGAAACTTTTTGTTTCTAGATATAAAGAAAAAGAAAACTAAATAAACCTGAGAGTGTTAAGTTTTGGATGACTTACTGCTCTAGAAAAGTTTTTTTTTTTTAATTTTCCAATATTTACAAATCATACAAATAGGACATTGCAATATTTATTGATTAATGCTGTTGACTCTTCAACCTAGAGAAGGGAGCCGTTGTTTTCTTTATTACCCCAAACCTCTTCAGCGTAATGACACGTTATTGACATGTTATTGATGCAAAGACTTATCATGCCACTTGAGAGCAGGAAGTTTTCATCTCGTCCTAGTCTTCTGCTCACTTTTGCATCCCTTTGTTGTTAGATTCTCACCGTGTGTGATTTATCTTTTTTCCGAGTAATAACTTCTGCCAATAAATTTGCTGCCTGAGCTGTTTTGCTGAAAATGATTTTTTAAAAACAACGTAGTTATAATATTTTTGAAATCCAAAAATAGAATACAATGTTTTATTTTAAAGTAATCAGTACGTTTGCTTGTCCGATGACTGTGATTTTGCAAAATAGAAAAGGAAAATTCAGATTATCAGCATATGTAAAATTCACTGATCACTAGTTTGTGTTGTAAAGACATGTTTCTGTGTGTATTTGTGTTTGGGTCCCTTTGTACTCCAGAGAAACAACTAAGAAAATTGTAATCTTTCATCACTAACCTCATCAGAATTGTCTATGGGCCTAGGCCTGGAATCTTCCTCTCCTAAAATTTGGCTCATCTTCAAAAATTGCCACACTACTATCAGATGTCTATGTGAAACACACACACAATAATAAACATAAAACAGAAGGGCGTTCTATAAAACTAAATGAGAAAATCACACAATATATGGAAGTTTCATAATATAATTTGTGTCTGATTTTCACGGTCTATGCTTTCCGACATTTATAACAGCAAAGTCCTATGGGAGAGCTGAGTCAAGATATATTAAATAGTCATCTTTTATAATTTAAAAAATCCTCCAATTTACTATGATTTCAGAAGAGTTTATTTGTTTTTTGTGGGGCAGCTGGTGGCATATAAAAGAGGTCAGGGCAGGTAAATCAGGAGGGAGGGGACATCACCAGCCAATTGTTCTCCCCTTTTGTGCCAGGCAAAACTCAACAGCTGCCCCTGTGTCAGATCAAAACTAAGAATTCACTAAACAAATGAATGTGGTCCCTATTTACTCTGCTCACTGCCAAAGGAAGCTAAGATGTCTATCAAAATTGCTAACGAGCCTGCTTAATCAAGGTCCATTAGGGCAAGCTGTGTCTTTATTTTTCATGATGCAAAGTTCAAACATCTTTACTTTGTCTGTCATGATCTCTCATAAAATTGCAATTTATGAAATATCCTTATTGAGAAACCCTAAGTGACAGAGTTCAAAAGAGACCGAATATATTAAATTTGATGTGAGCTGAATCTTTATGTTATTTTGAACTATCATTGTAGGCTTCTCCCATATGCTGCATAAACTTGAATGGATTTCTCTAGATCATGCCATTCATGTTAACAGCAATTGCTCATTGACCCCCAAGTTTGTAATGTTTGTAACTAAGCCCTTTAAATATCAATTGAAATTTTATAAAATTCCAGCCCATTTTTTGGCATCAGTTTTCTTTCTTTCAAAGATATTATTCCTAATAACATACAGATGAGTTTTTGTTATCTATCATCTAATAAATAATAGCAATAATGTCTTTTGACTCCATATGCAACTGTGGTTACTTTTCAAGTTTTCTTCTTCTGTAGAGGGGGAACTTCATATTTTGTGACTGTACTTATTTGTAATCGATTTTCAAATGCCAGTGCTATTTGGCTCACATCCTTATGCCATCACTGAAATTATTCTTTTATAAGTCAGTAAATATTTCCCTATCACACAAAATAGTAAACACTTCTCTCTCCTTGTTTTAATAACTTACAGTAATGTTAGAAACTGTAATCTTCTCCTTCATCTTGACACACATATTTTCTCTTATATTCTGGGGAATCATATTCTTGTTTTTGTCTCAAATCCCTGACTATTTTCAAGCTATTTTGCTGGCTACTCCTATTCTATCTCAGAGCTTTGCCATTCTCTCTCTACTGTATTTGTCTTACTGTTCTCTTTCTTCCTGGAAGTTACTCATTCCCATAGCTTAAATATTACCTCAAGAACAAGATGTTTAAATTATGTGCTAGATTTTCTATTGCCAACTCAACAATACTACCACTCCCTTCTTTGACACTGAATGCTATTTCCTAGAATCCTTTTCTCTGTATGGTTTTATGTTAGAGCTGGCCAGTAAAGAAACTCTTGCACATTTTAGAATGAAGAAGTGAAAGCCATTGGTACTTTGGAAGGGAGTGGAGACGTGGAGACCCTCATGTGGACCGACAGGTTCACGTGAACCATGAGATTGCCAATGAAGACTGACAGTCAGTGAGTTGTAGGAGATTCTCGATAACTGCAGGAGATTCTAGAAAGGCCTTGAAAACCACTTGTTTAAGGGCTTCAAGCTGAGATCTTCAGTGTCAAGTCTTCTGACCATCAGATCCAATATTTGAAATACTATGAGAATTATAAGGATAATGGAACCAAAACTATTCTTTGCAAAGAGTAACACCCTCTCTTTCGTAAATACTTCCAGATACCTCCAGTTAGTCATTCTGGTTCATCTTGAATTCCTCTCATTCTGTCACTTAACTTCAGGTATGATTCTGCAGATTTTATTAATTCTGACTCTAAATTGATCTTCATTCAGTACACTTACCTCCATCTCTGCTGCAACCGCCTTAGTTGAAGTTAACTCTAGCTAGACTTACTCCTCATTTTCTCTTCTCTATTCTTAAAGAGATATTAAAACATTGCTTCCAAATTATCTTATTTCTCTCCAATTATTAATTTCTCCTCTCAATTATATCATGAATTTTTATATGCAAACATGTATTAATAGTAAATACATTATAGTGAATATAAGACCTCCATTCATGCCATTTAACTCTTTTATCTACTCCCCTTAACTTCAGATTTTTCTCAAAAAAAAAAGTCTATCTTATGTCTCCAAAATTTATTGCAAATTCTCTTCTCTAGTTTATCCAAGCAGGCAGGCTCTTCTTCTCATAATTCCATCGAAAATTCTTAGACCAAACTTACAAAGGCCCGTGACATTCTCAGTTGGCATCTAACTCAGCCTCTCGGTAACCTTGGTGTGGTTGAATCATCCTGTCTACAGTTTCTTTTTTTCATTCTACATTTTCTCCCTACTATAATAAGTTCATTCGTACCATAGATTAATATACCAATGTTATACATATTAGTTCTAGAATCTCTTTTGAACACAGATTACTGATCAGGGCTCCCAACTCGTAAACAGCAGCCCATGTGAAAAATTATGCCACATTATTCTTTTAATTGCAACCCTCTAACGCCTTTCCAGTGTTTGATATCAACAGAATAAAAGAATGATATGAAGACCAGAACAGAAAGCACTCTTTTGATGTCCCTTTTTTTACTCTTTTTTCTCCTCTCTCCCCCAATCCCACCCTCTAGTAACCACTAGTCTATTGTCCATGTCCATGAAGCTCTTTTGTTTGTGTTGTTTGTTTGTTGCTTTTAGGTTTATATCCCAGATATAAATGATTTCATGTGGTTTTCAACTTTTTCTGTCTGGCTTATTTTGCTTAGCGTGATTATCTCAAGGTCCATCCATGTTGTTGCAAATGGCAGTATTTCATCTTTTCTTATGGCTGAATAATATTCCATTGTATGTACCATCTTCTTTAGCAAGTCTTCTATAGTAGGACACTTCGGTTGCTTCCATGTCTTGGCCACCGTGAATAATGCTGTTATGAACATCAGTGTGCAAATATCTTTACAGATATATGTTTTCAAGTCTTTAGGGTAAATACCCAGTAGAGAAGTTGCTGGATCATGTGGTAGCTAATTCTTAGCTTTTTGAGGAAACTCCATACTGTTTTCCATAGTGGTTGTACCAATTTGTATTCCCACCAGCAGTGTATGAGGGTTCCTTTTTCTCTGCATCCTCTCCAATGCTTGTTATCACTTGTCCTGTTGATAACAGCTATTCTAACAGCTGTGAGATGGTGTATCATTGTGGTTTCGATATGCATTTCCCTAATAGCTAGTGATGTGAGCATTCTTTCATATGTCTGTTGGTCATTTGTATGACTTCTTGGGAGAAGTGTCTGTTCAGGTCCTCTGAACATTTTTTAATTGGATTTTTTGTTGTTGTTGTTGTTGAGTTGTGTGAGTTCTTTGTATATTTTGGATATTAGGCCCTTATTGGAGGCATTGCTTGCAAATATATTTTCTCATTCGGATGGTTGTCTCTTTACTTTGTCTCTTTTTTAAATTTGACACTCGTGTGTTTTACAAGCCTGTAAGTTCTGTCACTACTCTCACTCCAGTGCTAACTATACAAGGACATGAGGGCCATATTCACCAATGAAGGAAACGATCTAACTGTGGCATGGTGATAAGAATAACGTTAGGCACTAGTACATGTAAAAGATATCTGTCAAGACTGTCAACTTGATACTTCAGTGTGACCAGTAGTTTTAGCAGGGGACTGGCTTGAGGGACTTCTAGAATTTTATAATGTGCTTGATAAGCAATGGAAAATATGTTCAAAACTGCCTATAAATATTTTTCAACCTGTAACAGGACAAACTATATTTTCACTTTTTTAGGAGTGCACTGGTAACATAGAAATATTTAAAATATTATATTTTTGTCACATTAACCTCTCAAGTCCATAGTGAGAGAAAAGAAAAAGACATCAGAAACAAAGCAGTATTTTTGAAAAGCATGGAAATAGCTTTCGAGTGAGGCAGTACTGGGAGCGAAGCTATGGAGCTTTACAAGTCATCTCAGTGTCTCTGAGAAAATGATAGAAAATGGGGAGTTAGTTGTACAAAGCCAAACAAAATGAGCTTTGTAGCTTCTCAAAGCCGTAAAGGACCTGCCTTTTCTCTCACATTCTCTTGGCAATTTAGTTCACTTTCCTTGGGTTTCTTTGGCATTGCCACGTCTGACATTCCTTTCTAGGATTGATTTTTCTCAGAGTAAAATTGGGAGAGTAAACTGATTTTAACTCGAGTAACACAAATGTACATTTTAGGACTCAGACTTCGCACAGGTATGAGCCTACTAGCCGTCACTGTGCACAGTTGATGTCTTACTTCCAAGCTTCTAACACTGCCCTTTGTCTGGCCGAGTATAACAGCATTAAAACAGTCTGCTTTTTATTTACTCATAATTATTTTTGTATGCTGTTAACTCACTTTTAAAGAATACTTTTTATTTTTTTCTCTTGCTCATTCCTTTTCATTCCAACATTTATATTTAAATTGCTGATCTATTCCAAGTTGCACGCCAAGAGGAATGCGGTCCCCAATAAGGTGCTCAGGTGATAACAGACACCCCTTATTATTTCTTGCTCTTTTACTCAAGGAGTTCAAGAGCAAACAGATAGCTGGTCATGAAATCAACTGTGGGGTTATCTCTTGTTTAAATAACCAACTTTCTCATTTTACTTTCAAAATGCGTGTATTATCCTATGTCTAGTGTTCATGCATTTTTGGCATAGCTATTATGAGAAAATGATCCTGTTATGGTTTATGGTAATGTAATTCTCTAGTCTCTGCAAGTTAAAAAAAATTAGATATCTTACTAAAATACAAAAAAGAAAGAATGCATTTTACTTGATGCTAGTCTACTGGGCTGGAATAAATTTTGTAATTGTCTTATAAACTGTAGTGTTTTTCTAGGTTTTACTATCACTATACAGCATGCTATCAATCAATGCAAAGCAAAGAAATAAATCGCTAATTGCAATGGCATTAAGAAAAAGATTTATGTATGTGCATATACATATGTTTTTATGTGTAGATATACACATGATTGTGTATATACATATGTGTGTATATCTACATATATCCATCCTAATATTGATAAATTTATGTATGTCTGTCTGCATATCTATCCATCTATAGAAAGAGAATTTAAAGATGATACAACACTAGGTTCCATTGGGTTGATTTATGACCTCATGGCTCTTGAGTTCATACAGTATGACAAAACACACACATACACACAAGGAAAACAAAACAAAAAAAACAACGTTTATTATATGGCACCAGCAGAACTGGAAGATTAAGATTTCCATTTTCTGTAGTTAATTTCTATGTTTCAATATAACATTCTTTTTGAAGCATAAAATACTGTCTATAGATTTTCTTTTAGCAGGTTGAATGACAGAGAACAGTTTTATAAATGTAAATAGTTATTTGGTTTTTCTTTAAGGGAAGTATGATTTTCTAACATATAAATGTCCTATTTCAAAAAATAAAGAAGAAAGCATTCTTTAATTTAGAAAAATGTTACCTTCTACTTATTGTATATGTTGTATGTAATCATGAGTATATTTTATTCTCACTGTATTTCCTGAGCTACCTTTATTCTCACTGTATTTCCTGAGCTACATCATATTTGTGCTTGTTATGCACATAAGATATTACATAATTTCTAGTGAACTGTAAAGCATATTTGTCTCTTTTTTTATCTTTTCCAATAGAGAGTCCACTAAACTCGGTAAATCAGATTTCTTTGTACATGTTCGGTTTACACTTCCTGATAGTTTTTAAAAGATTTCTTCAGTATCCATGATCCAAAGCCAAAGTATAAACCAGCAAATATTCTTTGAGCAGTTATGGCTCTGAGATGTTTTTGTAACAGTTTCTTAGTGTAATTGAAAAGAGATAATATACTAGCATATTGATGGACATTTTTTAAATTATTACATTAAAATTTCTAAGGCAATTTTCATGATTTCTAGCTAGTTGATAGAGTCTAAGTAAAGCACATATTCAAGAAATCTTAAATTTAGATTATAATGATCTAAGTTAAAAATAAATACTGTCTACATGATACCCGATCTCTTTAAACATTTTTTTTTCTAAGTAAATGATTGGCATTTGATTTTGTCAGACAAAATCTTACCCAATTTAGTAAAACATTTCTCTCCTTTAATAACAACTTTTGATTAACATTTGATGTCTACACGTCATATGTGAAAAACCTGTTCTCCTTTGCAAGTAAGAAAATAAATGAAGAGAAATGATAATAACAACAATATAGTTTTCTACACTCAAAAAATTCACATTCTAATGTAAGAGACAAACCAGTACGCAATTAATTTTAGCACTGTGCAGGGGTCGAGGCTGCTCAAAGTGGTAAGGAAACAGCAGAGGAGAGGTCCAGCTTTTCTAAAGATGTAAGGAAATTTTAGTAATGAATGAATAGTTTCTCAGGCAGCTTTCATTTGCCCTCTTTTTCTCTTCCTAACATGTCCAGATTGTTTCTGGCAGAACTACCCATTAATCAGTAACATTTATGAATTTTCTGTGGTATTGATCTTACATTCATGTCCAGCAATGGAGACTGATTGATGCAAATTAATTAGTGAGATGTCACTTATCCAACCAAATGGTTTGGACCATATTTTTCCAATCAGAACTTTTGTCTAATAATTGATTTAAAATCTGACCTACCTCTAGAGTATAGGACTTGAAAGCCAAGTTTTATTTTATTTCTGGAATGTTCTCATCTTTCCTCTTCATCCTGTTATTTATTTTATTTTTCATGTCTAGTTTCTTGTCCTGCTCAATTCAACCATTCTTCCAAATAATGCAGATTTTTACTGCACCATTAGAATTTTTTCTTTAAATTTGTCACCAATGCAACTTTACATAAATTAGCATGCTTATTTGATTAATGTCAGTATCCTACAAAGACTAACATCCCTCAGCCCAGGAACTATTTCTTAAGATTTTTACTGTGTCCTTGTTATGTGACGGCACTCTATAATAGGTGATTGTAAATAAATATGGAAATTCAGTACGTTTAACTTCCTAGAGGTAGTGTATGTATGTTGTTGTTGTTGTTGTTGCTGCTGCATTTGTATTATTGTCTTCACTTAAGCAGTAAAATCATTCCAGCTTTTAAATTTGTACAGGTCACAGTGTCCTTAAATCTTTTCTCAGTTTGAAAAGATTGAGCCAGTGACTACGAACATCTATTTTTTGAACTGCTGCTACCATCTGGTATTCCAAATTCTTCTAATTGAGAGAACTTTAATTCTTGCTGGAAAAAAAAAAAATCTTCATTATGTAAGACTATATGCATAAGTAGAAACAACTTTGAAACCTGCATAGTTTGTAAATTAGTTGCTCATTTGAAAGCCCAAATATGTCCATACAAAGTGATCTCTCTATATTGCCTAAGAATAAATACGATAGAAATATGGTGCCACAACTTAAAAACTTTGATTCTGTTAAGCTAGTCTCTTTCGTTATCTAAATGATGAAGTTATTTTTATATGAGAAAAAATTTTAATATTGTGAAGAAACATTTGAGACTGCCTAAAACGTATTCTAAAATGTTTCCCACTTAGAAAATTAACTAAATAATTGAACATATTCAAAAGAACAGGTTTTAGAAATTGATTCAGATAGATTGTTGAAAAAAAACATAATAGAATGAATTTTCATCATAATTCTATGTGTAGAAAATAATTTTCTATATGCAATATTTATAGAGAAGGCGCGTACTATATTTTACATTTTCTGGGGTCATGTATGTGACTTTGGATTGTTTATGCCAATTACAGCAAAATTACAGAATCTAATTGCCTTATTGAAACCAGCGATAGCACTGCTGGTTGTCCATCAGCAGCTCTCCTTCTGTGTTGACTGGGTAGGTGGTCACCAAACTATTATGACACTTCCCAGGTTCTGGTGCAATTTCAGTTCTACCCAATAGGATGTGAGATTCTGAAATGATGTTTGCCACTTCAAGGTCATGGACTTAAAAGACATATGGATGTTCTCCATTTCTGTTATGTCATTGTAGTGAAAATTGTCGCTGGCATCTTGGAACCAAAGATAGAAGCCAACTATACCACCAGTTCTGTACATGTACTTTCAGACTCTTCCATGAGAGTCATAGAGATAAACTTCTCTCTTTGTAAATCAGTATATTCTGGTATCTTATTTTTCTAGTAACACAGCATAGGCAGTACTCTAATAAAACAAAACCTCTCATTATTTTTAACTTAGCATAAAGCTGATAATAAACAATCTAGATATGCTTTTATTTTATACTAAAAATATTAACAGTGAGTCATTAAAATATAAGTATCTTTTTATCATAAGATTTTGAAAATATAATTTTACAATTTTAAATTTAATAATGGTTTTCATTATGCTTATGTTTTATAGTTACCCTTGTTTGATATTAAGGCACATTGCCTTTTCTTTCATGATGGCGATGTAAAATTTTCATACTTGGATTTTCTTGGAATAAAAAGTGGGTCAACCTAACTAATATTATTTAATAAATAACCATATATATGATACATGGATATGGCAAAACTTATGAAGGTGGCATGTAAAAGACACTGCAAAAAGCATTTTTAAAATGTTAATGCTTTCTAACAAATAGTTTGAAAGAATAAGGTATATCCTCTCTGCTGAGGTGTGATTCTAGACAATTTACTTAGCCTCTATCTCTTAGTTTACCCCATGGGTAATATTTTCAATCATTAGGCTGTGGGTAAGCTTAATAATCATTTCAATCCAATAAGACTGTTGTAGATGAAATTATATATTGCTTTGACATTGCAAAAAAAAATAGTTTCTAAATAATGAGTATTCATATGGCATGGTATAGAATAATGTGTTCTGATTAGCAAAATTCAGTATAAATTCAGATTCCATTATTTATGTAATAAAGTCACCTATGACAAGAATTATTCCAATGATACAGACCCCAAAACTATGAAATCATCTTTCATTTATATATCAATCACCACTAAGCCATCTCTATAAACATAATCTACAATCATGTTTAGTTAGAAAATTATAGAATGCAACTTCAGTGGACTTTGAAAAAGAATCTATAAAATTACAAAGTTATATTACTCCTAAAAGATAAAGTTGTAGAGAGAAATATAAACTTTCTTCAGAATTTAATTAAGAAATATAAGAAAAAGAAAAGAAATTCAATAGAAATGACAAGTTTTAATATATAATCAAGGTCATTCTAAAGTTGAATGCTGGCATTTGAATACCGATGTTAAAATAATGAGAATCAAAGGGCTAAAATAGGTTTTTATAATTTTGGAGCACTAATTGTAAAAAAAAAAAAAAAAATTCTTTAGTAGTTCCTAGGTAATACATAATCAAGTGAATTTAATTGTTGGTTTAGCTGACCTGTATTGCTGAAAAAGATACCCTAAGTCTAACTATAGGTTTCTTCCATTTGATCTTTGATGAATTAGAGTATATGACTATATGAGCACATATCTTTTGCTTTAGTATTTGAGACAAAGTTAATAAAGTTCTGGTTTGGGGGATTTTTGAGCAGTCTACAGACTTTCCTACTTCTACTTAAGACTTCCGGTTATATGGCAGGAATAGTTATTTGATAGATACTTGCTTGGACAGGTATTGATTAAATCAGACATCATTGCACATCATAATGCAATTTTACCTTCAATCAAAAGTTAATATTTTTACATTTCTAAATTTCTTTATTCCATTTACTGAGTTTCCCAATTCTGCCTACTGTTTTATTTAACAACTTAATAAAACTCGTGAGATTTTTCCTTTGGATAGGCTTTAGGGAATAATTTCTTTGTTCCATTTCCTAAGGAAGAGCTTTATGTTCCAATAAGAATTATTGCTAACCTGCATTCATTCTTCAGGGAAAGAGCATATGACTTGGTTTAATATGGAATTTAATTATTGCTAGCATTAATATGTGATGACCACTAAGAAAAATAAATCGTTGAGGCGGGGGAAAAAAAAAAAACAGAATACTTCATTTACTTTAAAGTAAAGTAATATGTATGCTGAAAGTGGCTGCTTAAATAAAGCTTCTGTGCCTTTTTTTAATCCCTTTGGATGATGCTGATTTTTTTTTTTCACCTATCCTCACTTGCTCTAGCCTTATCTTATTATTTCCTAGACCAATTTCTCCATTTCTTTCTTACACCTTGAAAATATGCCTTTGAGAATTCAAACTCTAGTTTGATATAGCATTTAGGTCACTATTCTAAGTTTTATTGAATTTAATCATGGGGTCACTTGAACCAAGTAGCTTTGCTGTTTCTAATCTACTAACTGCACATTTTCTCTGAGATTGGATAGAACCAATCCTATCAGGATTTCTGACACAGAAGGTCAATAATTCTTTATTTCATCCATAATTTTATATTTTATTGTCCTACACCTCTCAAAAGTTTTGCAGTTTTTGTGGAGAAAATGAAATACCCTATCACTAAACTAGATTGTGATTATTTTGTCTTCTTTATGTTATCATGGGACTTACTATTCTTTTCTCCTCAATTTCAAATGTTCCATTTGGTAACTTGTCTTTTATCTTTATATCACGAACATATGTACATTTAATATTATACATGAAATGCACATTCATTTCTATGCAGTTACTTTTTTATTTTGAAAGAATCCAATTAATTAAGTTGAATCAGAGTTTAATAAAAATGGTAACACTATAAACAATTTACATAATGTGCTTTTAATATATCTTCTTGATGTTTTAAAGGTAATCAATGCTATTTTATAAAATACTTTGGATAGTTCCAAGAAAATTGCGTAAATGTAAATAAAATTAATCAATGATAAATTTTTTAAGGTTATACATTGGGTAATGAAAGTATTCAATTTCTGAAATACAACTTTTTGTTTTTATTATTACTTTTAACTGATTTTTCAATTAGAGTTGATATTCAGTATTATTTTATATTAGTTTCATGTGTACAGCAGAGTGGTTTAATAATTTACAAAGTGATCCCCCCAATTAGTACCCAGTTGGCACTAAACAGAGTTATTACAATATTATTGGTTATATTCCCTATGCTGTACTTCACATCTCTGAGACCATTTTGTAGCTACCAATTTGTACTTCTTAATCCCTTCATTGTTTTCAACCAGCTCCCCAACCTTCCCAATCTGACAATCACCAGTTTGTTCTCTGCATCTATGAATCCGTTTCCATTTTGTTCAATCATTTATTATGTTCTTTAGATTCTACATATAAGTGAAATCATATGGTATTTGTCTTTCTTTGTCTGACTTATTTTACTTCTCATAGTGCCCCCTAGGTCTATCCATGTCATTGCAAATGGTAAGATTTCATTTTTTTATTGTATATATGTACCACATCTCCTTTATCCAACCACCTATTGATGGACACTTAGGTTGCTTCCATATCTTCACTATTGCTAATAGCACTGCATCTTGAAACAAATGCAGAGTTGTTTCACAATTTTAATTTGGAAACTAGATTATAACAGTAAAAGTTAGGCAGGCAATACCTCATGCTCTAGACCAGACTGAGCCACTGTTTTCTGTGACTTTGGGCAAATTGATAAGTTTAATAAGAATTGATGATATGTGCAAAGCACTTTATAGTTTACAAACTCCTTACATTAGAAAACATTTTATTAGCAAAACATTCAGTAAATGGTTTCTCATCTTATGTATTTTCAACTACAGAATCCTATTGCATTTAAATAAAGTCAGTGACTTTTTCCAAACATAAGAAAATTTTATGCTAGTAACAAAAAACGCCATAATATTTTATATGAAAAATATAAAATAATAAATGTAAAGTGAAATTATAGAACACTCATACCTTTTTATTTTCAATGTTGAGGTTGGTTATTTTTAAAGCAAATTATCTAAATACATCAATTAAAGACAGATATATGCCATGCACAAACTATTTGCTTCAAATATAATGATTTAGGCAAGTTGAAAGTAAAGGGATAAAAATAATATATCATATAAACATTGATAAAAGGTAAACAGGAATAGCTATATTAAATGAGATAAAGTAGATACAGAGCAAATAAAATACCAGAGACAGAAATAGATATTGTATAATAGTGAAAGAATAAATCCATTAAAAATATATGGAAAGCTTAAATGAATATGAACCAAACAACAATACTGCAAAATACGTAAAGCAAAAACTTACTTAACTGAAAGAAGAAAGGAACAAATACATAATGAAGACTGTAGACATCAACACTCCTCTGTGAACTTTTGACTAAAGACTTAGACAGAAAATCATCAAGGATATATAAGACATCAAAAACACCAATGAAAGAAGAGGATCTAATTGATATTACAGAATACTAATTGATGTTTAGAGAACATTCCAATGAACAGTAGAACACACATTTATTTTGAGTGCCCGTGTGACATATACCAACATAAACCATATTCTGGACCATAAAACAACCTTCAACAAATGTAAAAACCAAAATTAAATAAAATCACACAGCACGCGTTGTCCCAGTGCCATGGAAACACATCTGTTATTATAGATAACAAGATAATATCCAAACACATGGGGACTAAATAACACATATCTAGATGACCTACAAATCAAAAGGAAAGTATCGGGGAAATCAACTAATCCATCGAACTGAAAAAAACTGAGAATACAACAGAACAAATTTGTGGAGCATAGCTTAACAAATGCTAACAGGGAAATCTGTAGCACTAAATGCCTACATTAGAATAGAATAAAATCAATAATTGAAGTTCCCACCTCAAAAACTTGGCAAAAACCATAAATAAATAAACTCAAATCAAGCAGAACAAAGGAAATAATAAAGAGCGGAAATGACTGAAATTGAAAGCAGAAATACCATAGATTAAAATCAAAACAAAGAATTATATATTTGAAAAGATAATAAAATTGAAAAACCTCTAGAAAGACTAACCAAAAAAAAGAGAAAAGA
The DNA here is from genome assembly GCF_902729225.1 of Pteropus medius. Lineage (NCBI taxonomy): Eukaryota > Metazoa > Chordata > Mammalia > Chiroptera > Pteropodidae > Pteropus > Pteropus medius. The sequence continues at coordinate 7,479,957 of NW_024348304.1, forward strand.
CAAATTTCCACTACCAGGAATGAAATGGGGTATTATTATACACCTGCATACAAGCCAAGAATATGGAAATACTACAAATAAGACTACACACATGAATTCAACAAATCAGACAACATCACAAACTACCACAATTGACTCAATATTATGAATAGCCCTACATCTGTTAAATAAATTGAATCTTTAATTAAAACATTCCACAGAAATCGTGAGGCCCATATAGTTCTGCAGGAGATAATGAACAAACATTTAAAGATTCTCACTAAATCTTCCAGAGCATAGAGGAGGGAATATATCCCACTTTATATTATGATGCTAATGTTACCCTAATATCAAAACCAGATAAAACCACCACAAAATCACATCAAAAAGCCTATATTTCAATATTAAAGTAGAAATTAATAGCAAATATTTTTCAAGTCTCCAAATATTTAGAAGTTTAAAAACACATTCCTAAAACTGTCTCTAGAGTCCATTTATGACGGTATGCACCGAAAATTCTAAGAAATTTACAGTAATTACACTAAACATAATAAGTACATTTCATAATTACATGAGATGTATGGTCAATATAGAGAAGTCAACTATAATTCATGCCAAAAATAGACAATTTGAAAATGAAATAAAAACTTTCATAATAGCACCATTAAATATAAAATTCCTATGAATAAATTTAATGAAAGATGTAGAAGCCTGCTCCATTGAAAAGTAGAAGTTTCTAACAGAATAGAATATTCACCCTATGATTTGATAATTTCAGTCCTATGTATTCAGTCCAAGAAATATGAAATAAAACAAAACCCACCACCATCACCACAAAACCAACAAAAAAAATGACATTTGCAAATTATAAGGACTCAGAGTTCATGCCCGCAGCCATATGACTTCCCACGAATGCTATTGGAAGATGTGAGCCAGAAACGAGAAAGTAACTAAGGCAAAGTTTTGTGATAAGAAAATTGTCGAGAAACTGACAGTGGGTAGCCAGAGTCAGTTTAAAATATGATTAAGAGTAAAAAACTACATATTGTAGTTACAAAACACCATCTGAGTTTTAAGATATTTTGAAACAAAACTCACTCTTAAAAATAACACTTTCTATTTCAATTTTAGAACTGAGTATTTTATATGACATATATTATGAAAAACAAAATATTAACGGACATTTTTTTGGAGGAAATATTCAATCCCAAATCTCTTTTCTAACTCTTTATTTTTCATTTTACATTTTCGGTTATTTTCTTAGCAGTTGCTTTAGGGCTTATTGTGCACATCTTAATTTGTCATAATGTACTTCAGTGAGATATAGAAATGTTACTTCCACATAGATTTGTTGCATGTTCTCCCTTGCAGTGTCATTTGGGTGTATATATCACAAATATAATTGTTATATATAAAATCATATGTTTGTGTATATATACATGATATAGCATATATATTATATATACATAATATTTATATACAAATAATTATATCTACATTATGATATATGTAATATATATACACATTACATTTATATATGTTTCAAATCCTACAATACATTGCTACAAATTATTACTTTTTATATTTTATGTCTATCAAAGAAATTGAGAAAAGGAAATCAAGTACATATTTATAGACTTTGTTATATTTACTTTATTTGCCATTTCCGATTCTATTTATTTGTTCTTGTGGGTTCAAAATACCATCTGGTATCGTATTTTTATTCCAATTACAACTCTGCTCCCACTAACCTCCTTTGTGCTTTTATTGTCAAATATATTACATCTCTCTGTTATAGATCCAACAATATAATTCTACACATGTTTATACAATTCCTGTTTAAATCAGTTAAGAAAAGAAACAGCAAAAAATATGCATTTATTCTGTCTTGATAACTACATAATTACCTTTAGAAATGCTCTTTGATTTTATATAGATTTGAATTTCCATCTGGATATGTTTTCTGAATGGCCCGAAGAACTTCCTTTAGTACTTCTTGTAAGGAAGGTTTGATAGCACCAGATTCTCAGTTTTTATTTATTGGCGAAGATATTTGTTTTGTATTCATTTTGAAAGGTATTTTGTTGTATGTAAGAATTGTGGTTGACATTTTCCTTTCTTTCAACACTTTGCCTATGTCATCTTGCTGCCTTCTGGCCTCTGTTGTTTCTCTTGAGAAGTCACGTTTTAATCTCCCTGGGCTTCCCTCATGCATGATGAGCCATTTTTCTCTTGCTACTTTCAAATTGTTCATTTTATTTTCAGCTTTTAGCCTTTTGACTATGATATGTCTGAGTGTGAATCATTTTGAATTTATCTTTTTTGAAGTTCATTGAGCTTATTAATGGGTACATTAATGTTTTTCTTCAGCCGTTATTTCTAATATCTTTTTTGATCAGACCTTTTTCTCCTCTTTGGATATTCTCATTATGTGTGTGCTGGTGTCAATAAAGACATTTTTCATTTCTCACCGGCTCTGTTTATTTTCATTCCATTTTCTCTCTGTTCTTCAAATTGCACATTTTCTATTGATCGATCTCTCAATTCACTTATTCTTTCTTCTGCCAGTTCAAGTCTACTATTAGCCCCTCTAACAAATTTTGTACTTGTACAATTGCAAATCAATTGTACTTTTTACTCAACAATTTAAATTTGATTATATTTTTATTAGAATCCATTTATAATAGCTTTTCAAAAATCTTTGTTAAATCTGTCTCCACCTGTTTTTCTTTTATTGTCTTTTTTTCCCCCCGTAATGGTTCACAATGATGTTTCTTTGCATGTCTCATAATTTTTTGTTGTTAAAAACTGGACATTTTAGGTAATATAGTTTAACAACTCTGGATACTAATTTCTCTCCACCATTGTCTCTGTTGTTTGTTTGCTTATTTGTTCTGTAATTAGCTCGGCTATTTTATGGGAGTCTATGTCCCCTGTAGTGTGAAGACTTTGATGTTGTTTCTTGGAGAAAGCAGTCTTGGGTGTGTTTACGGCCACAGTGAAATGACAGTGGTTTTAACAGGCAGATTTTTTACTCTTTTTTTCTGATGTCCCTGGTAAGCTGTCTGCTTTATTTGTTACTACTCCCCTGCCCCTAAGGCTCTACTCATTACTGCTGATTCCACCACTGACATAAACACTCAGTTGTCTGATCCAGTTATATGTTGGCAGGAGTCATTTTGAAGCCAGCCCTTGAGGTTTTGATTTGAGGAGGGCTCTTTGCTACCTCTTTCCCTGGTTTTCTCTGGTGAACTAGGTGGCCTATAGTTTAATGTGCTGCTCTTAATGAACAGGAGCTGCACTTTCCACAGTCTGTCTCCAATAAGGTCAGTCCTTTGGGGGAAAATTCAGAGTGCTCTTGTTTTATGTGTGGCTTCTTGTCCCGGAAAAACAGCCTGAGCCACTATTCTGTGTTCTGGACCAGTAGTAGACTCTGTCCTTCTTGGCTGTCCTCTGCCTGCCTCTGCAGATGTGGATGGTCACCCTGGAGTTGAACGAGAAGAGGGCAGCTGAGTCCCCAGTATTCTTGGCCTGCTCTACTTTTGGTTGGGAAATTGTCCTATGGGTTGGGACTGGGTGGAAGAAAGGGATCCCTGATAGCTGAGCCAGACTCTGCAAGAATTTAGCCTCTTCAACTTTGAGTTGGAAAAGTTGAGGAAAGCCAGTGGCCTGCCCTTTTGAAGAGACACAGCAAGGCCTGATTGGAGCATGAGGGGAGAGTGAGGTCTGTCTCCATCTCAGACATCCCCACCCTGAGTGAAGCTTCTACCAAGCTGAGCTGTTGGGGTGAGGAAGGGCAGAATGGAGTGAGCGGTAGTTCAAATGACAGACTCACTGATCTTACTGGGCTTTAGTAGATTTTCTTGGACTTCATCGTTTATAATATGTCCTCAGGGCAATTTCCAGAGATTTAGAATAGTTGGGATTTTTTGTTTGTTTGTTTGTTTTGTTTTGTTTTTGAGTTCCCCTCCTCCCCATTTTGCTTGTTTTATTGGGGGAATGGCTCTGATGAGCAGTTAACACAGTCATTTGAGAAATGGAATTCAACCTTCAAAACTTTTTTTTAATGCTCCAATACATGACAAAAATGAAACTCAAAGCAACAGTGGTCTATATTAATTGCAAAATGATCTAGCAGAGTGCTACACATTTCCATAGCCTATTCAAGCGTACTCAGTAAGAGCATTATGGACATGGCCGGCTTTCAAAACTGCTTTCTCAATGAAACTGGATTGCTTCGCACCCTGAGGACACTGTTTTCACACTCATTAAATAGTATTTCTGCATATTCTGTTGTGCATATACTCCTTTAATCCCAGTTCGCTGAAATGCTTTATTTATTATTTACAACTAATTGAATCTTGTTCTACAGTTTATGATGAAACATTTCTATTTGACATTCTACATGGAAATCACTGTCATATAGATAAGTTTCCTTGGTTTAAAAAAATTGTACATATTGATAAATAACTTGATAGCAAAGCTCTGAAGAGGCCTCAGTACATATGCGTGAGGTAGTTACCGGGTGTAGTTATCGGTTGAGAAGAACTGCCTTGTCCAAAATGTTTATAAATATATCAGTAATTAAAGTGTAAAATTGAAAAAGTAAAATATGAAAAATAGTGACCTCATATATTCAGGAGTATGGAAGATTTGGCTAAGTATTTTATAAAGACTAAAAAACATAAACACTATAAATCCAATTACATAAAAACTCCTCAAAATTGTTCAACAAATAATACTCCATGTAAAATTTAATAAAATCATTTGAGAAAATATATATACTTCAGTCAAGGGTTTAATAACCCTACTAAATCAAAGAATGAGTGGGAGTTTGAGAAATTCTAATTTAGAAGTAAATGAAGATCAAAATATAAACTTCATTGGGATATTATTGAATATGATACAGCTGCAATTTGAAATCTCTTCCTCAGATATGAACTTTGGGATTTATCTGTGAAGACAAAGTTAGATGAAATTCTTACCTAGCCAGCTACTTTAAGGATTATAGCTTTCCTTACCCGCTACTCCCCACCAGCTCCTATAGTATAGCTATACCTTTTAATACAATTAACACCTGGTCGTCAAGTATAAGCTATTTTTTATGGCTAGAACCCTGCAAATATGTATCATTTATGGAATATAATCCAGGTCTCAAGGAGTGACTCTTAGATAACTACTCTCACTTTGTCAACAACATAAAAGAAAATGAGATGTGTAAGCAAGAAACAAAAGTGATAAGGCCACATGTGGTTGGAAAAGAAAATGAGAAAGAAACTTTTTATGAGTGAAATGCCATCTATAATGGATTTTAAAGAATAAATAAGATTGTTTCTTTTTGCAGTTTTATCAATTTTTGCCACAAGTATTTTGATGCCTTTTTGATAGGTGCATAGATATTGGGGGTTGTTATGTCTTCTTGGATAATTGGCCATTTTACCCTTTTCTAAGCTCTTTTTTATCCCTGATAACTTACATTGCTTTGAAGTCAGCTCTGTCTCAAATTAACAGTTACTCCCACTTTCTTGTAATTAGTTTTAGCACGATATATATTCATAATTTTTTTTACTCTTATTCTATATGTTTATATTTAGAGTGATTTTCTCATAGAAAACATATAGTTAGGTTTTGTTTTCTTAGTTCACTCTGAAATCTGTCATTTAATTGGTGCATTTAGGTCACTGACATTTAAAGTGATTATTGATTTGGGTATATTAATATCTACCTGTCTTAGTCCCTTCTGGTTGCTATCTTAAAAATACCATCTACTAAGTGGCCTAAATAGTAAATATTTAGTTCTCACATTTCTGGAGGCTGGGAATCCTAAAATGGAAAGCCAGGGACTCAGTGTCTGGTGACAACCTGCTTCCTGGGTCGTAGACAGCTCTCTACTTTCCCACTGTGTCCTTGCAAGTTGTAATGGGCTATGGCTCTCTCTGAGATCTCTTTTTATAAGGTCATTCATCTCCTTCCAAAGACCCAATACTCCCCAGTCGCCCCATTTCCATATGTTGTCACGTTGAGGATTAGGTTTCAACATACAAATTTTGGAGGGGACACAGACATTCAACCTAGGGTTCCGCCACATTGGGTAGTGCTATTTGTTCCTTTTGTTCTTTGTTTCTGTTTTTATCTTCCATTCTTTACTGCCTTTTGTGATTTTAATTGAGAATTTAATATAATTCCATTTTTTTCTCCTTAGCATTTCAGTTATACATTTTTTACTTTTTTTAGTGGTTGTCCTAGAATTTGCAATACACATTTACAACTAATCCAAGAATGCTTTGAAATAATACTATACCCCTTCATGGGTACTGCAGTTTGTTTTTTTTTTTCTGCAAGTATTTTAATAACAAAATAATCCTAATTCCTGCTTCCTGTCTCTGTATCACTGCTGTCATTCATTTCACTTATACATAAGCATACATAAGCAGTATACATATATATAATATATATATATATGACATATATATATTATATATATATACGTGTGTGTGTGTATGTAAATGTACATAATCAAATACATTGTTGTTATTATTATTTTGAATTACTCTGCTAGTTTATATTTTACTTTTACTTATTCCATCTCTATTGCTTTTTCTTTCTTTAAATCTGAGTTTCTGAGGGGCATCATTTTCCTTCTGTGTTAGTCTGCTGAGTCTACCATAAAAAAATCACATAGTACAAGGCTTAAGCAATAGAAATTTTTTTTCTCACAGATCTGGAAACCAGAAAGTCCAAAAGCCCAAGATCAAGGTGTTGGCAGGCTTCAGTCATTGACGAGGACTGTCTAACTGTCTTGCAGATGGCTGCGTTGTCCTCACATGGTCTTTCCTCTGAGGAGAGAGGGAGAGACAGAGAGACAGAGAGACAAAGAGAGATACAGAGAGAGACACACAGAGAGAGACACAGAGAGCTAGAGAGAGAGAACGTGCTCTTTCTACCTCTCCTTATAAAATTAAGTCATTGGATTACAGCCCCACCCTTATGATCTTATTTAACATTAATTATGCCCTAAATCCTATGTCTAAATATATTGAGGGGTATGGCTTCAACATATGGATTTCAGGAGGACACCATTTAACCCTTAGCTTCAAGCCTGATTATCCCAAATTCATGTAATTATCTCATACAAAATACATTCATTCTACCAGTCAGAAAAGTCTTATCTCATTCCAGCATCAACTCTAAAGTCTAATTAATGTGCAAGGTCTTGGCACAGGTGTTGGTGGGATTTGAGGTATAATTCATCCTGAGGCAAAATTCCTGGCTATGAAATCAGATAAGTGCTTCCAAACTAAAATGATGGGACAAGCATAAGACTGGTATTCCCATTGCAAAAGGGTGACCTTGGAATGAAGAAAGGGATGATGGGTCAGTCCCATGCAAGTCTGAAACAGACAAGGCAAGTTCAAGTAGATCTTAAAGCTGGAAAATAATTTCCTTCGATTAGATCTCTGCAGACCCAGTGGTATTCATAATGAAATTATTTTATTTTTTTATTTTTAAAACTTTTCTACTGGCTATGTGTATTTATTCATTTTTGTGTGAAATGTCTGCTCATATTTTTTTTAATTTTATAGAATATTACATGTATGATGAAAGACTTTAACCTCATTTTTTTACAATACTTGTGATTTGCCTTTTCTTTTTTGAATATACCAGTAATATTTTCAGTTATGTGCATTAATTCAAACCAGTTCTATTAAAATCAGCTTTTTTTCCTCATTCTAATAATTGTGGAAAAGACTAAAATGCTAGTGCACATTTTATAAAACTCATTATTGGTTTCTCCTGGCCTATATAAATGTGAAGAATTCTAGATATTAATTAGAGATAATTATAATGAACCCAGTGAAGCATTGTAACAATACAGAGAAACTCTGATAGAATAAAGAGCTTCAGAATTCATTTTTAACCCATATAAAGAGAAAGCTTCTGTACTACTAAACAAACAAACAACAAATTGATAAAGATTCACAGCACAGGGGGAAAAAAATAGACTAGAATCTTCTAACATACTGTTTCAATATTCTTGCCATTATTAGTCTTTTTCTCATAGAGAAATTTTGAATAAAATGCCTTTCACTAGGCATCTCTGCCAATAAAATTGACAAGATAGTTGCAAAAAAGCTTCCAAATCCATTGCAAAAGCAATTTATATTCAGTTTACACTCATGTACAGTCAAAGAACAACGTTGGGATCTAGCCTCTTCTAAGTGGTCTTAGAATGAATTTTGCTAACATCGATTTAGTCAGGACAGTAAAAGTATGCTCTTTATAATTTTTTTCTCAAGAGTAGTACATACTTTATATTACAGTAGGAATGAAAAAAAAATACCTCTTCTATAGAATTCCTTTGTCATTATATGTGAATTTATTAAAAATTAAAATAAAATCCCAACCTAATGCTATACAATTATCTCTCTGATTTACTAAAATTAGTATACACTATTAACATTTACCAAACTCATAATTTAAGCTAGAACATCAGGATCTTTCACTGCTATTAGGAACACTTGGTTTTTTCTTTTTTTGAATGTTGCTGTTTTCTTAGAAAAAGCTTAAAACATTTTATCCATTCTTGTCTCCAGCTACATTCTAGAAATATAGAAAGTGATATCTTCTTGCACAGGCTCCTACCTTATGCTGGAGAGTAGGATCAAAGCTATATTTGATAGGTAAGAAATGCTCATTCATTCTTTATTGTTAACTTGAAATTGTCAGTCCATCCTAACTGGAAGTTAATTGAGCTAACAGACAGTGAAAGGTGATGAAGAACTTGAATGTGGAGCACCTATTTATATGGAAATAAAATTCACATCATTTTTTAGCCAAGAAGCTTGGATAACAGGGATAACTAAAATGCATAAAAATGCATACATTAAATAGTATGTTTTAATATTCAATACATACAACTTCTATATCAGTTGGGATTCTCCAGCAAGAAGAAAAGAACCAATAAAGATATATGTATATACGTTGATTTATTTCATCTTTAAAATGCATTATTTTAAGGATAGCTGACAAGTCTGAAATTTGTAGGACAGGCCAACAGGACAGAAATTGAGGACAAAAGTTGATACTGTAGTCCGAATTCTGCAATCTGTAGACTGGGCAAGAAGACTGAAATTGCAGGCAAGATTTTTATGTTAAAGTTTAAGATAGAATTCCTGCTTCTTAGAAATCTTCAGTTGTTGCCCTTAAGGCCTTCAGTGGATTGAATGAGACCCACCCACACACTCAAGAATAATCTCCTTTACTTAAACTGATTGTAGATGTTAATTCCATCTACAAAATACCAGCACAGCAACATCTATTGTTTGACCAAATAACTGGGCACCATAACCTAGCGGAGGTGACACATAAAATTCAACCGTCACAACTTGAGTGTGATAACTCACATCAAGGTTTATATAAAGCAGCAGTTAAGTACTGACTATAATAATTTACTAAGTATCATATATTTTAGATATGTTTGAGTGTTTGAAAGTAAATAAGACAAATAAAATCCGGAAGGGTCTAAACTATGAATGAAAAAAGGACTCCATAAAAATCTAACCAGAAGTAACCTCACAGGGTAACCTCATCATAAATTCCTAGCTGGGTGGGTCATGGTGAATAGTCATGCCCAGGCCTATAATGTTTCTCTTAGAGTTTATCTTTGCCTTAAGGGCGACCTGTCCATTGTTTTGGGGGCGTCTAGGTTAACATGCTTTTAAAAGGCTTCTTTTTCAGACCCCTTGGAAGCATAAACACCCTTAAGAGACCACATAATCTTGTTAACTATCCTGTAATCCCGTCCCTGCCTTGCTTTCTGCCACCTTCAAATAATCTTACGCACACTCCCTCCTTAATTCCAAATGTGTAAAAGAAGCTACAGAACTGTCATCCTACAGAGCAGAGCCTTACAGGCTTTGCTCTCCAGCAATGTCATTACTTTGGCTCAACTAAACCTTTAGGAATATTCTCTGTGGGTTTAGATGTTTCTTCCATCAACAGAACTATGAAATAATTGGAAAATAATAAGTTAAAAGGACATAAAGTTTCAATAGATTAAATGCTCAGAGTAGAGGTGTAAAAAAAAAAACATTTAATTGATGTTTTCTCAGACTACAAAATGACTTTTAGTTGTTGAGAAACCATATAACTATTTGAAAAACTTAAAGATAAATCAATAAAAAGGAGCAAATGAAAGCTTCACATCTATAACAATACAATTGAAAGAAGCCTATAAAATAAAAATATAAACCTTTTTTATGGAGATTATGCTTCAAGTACAAATAAACAATGTACCAATTATTTAGCTTATTTTATTTTTGAAATTAAAATAAACAAAATGTTTATTCTCTAACCTGAGTTTGCAAATAAGAAACACAGAAAGGGAGAATCACATACTGAAAGTGACAGTAATATACATTTTAGTTTGAACAAATGGCTTGACAAAAATAACATTAACATTATTTTTCATGCCATAGCTTATATTCTCATGCTAAATTCCCAGGTGACCAGATATCATTCTAAAGTTTTCAAACAGTTCTCAACCTAAACCACATTTTAAATGGAATTGATTAAATGAATACAAATGTATTTTACGTAATTCAGGGGGCATCTTATACACTTCTCTGTGGAAAAACTGCGTGCTGGAAAAACTATAATGGTTTCAATAGAAACAGCAGATTCCACTTGCGTTTCAAGAACAAATTGAATCCACTTATGAGAAAACCTATAAAAACCTGACAAGTGTGAGCTATCAAATACCTATCGCTATGAGACAGTGTTTACAATTATTTTCCTTTTGGGAAAGAATCCCTCCCCTATTTTCTCTGCAGCATCTTCATCAAACCAGCAAGACGACGTTCATTTCTGTTTCTCTTGTTGGTCAGGTACAGTTTAGATTGATACCGAGATTACTTAAGGGATAAAAAGGCATTTCAAGTGGCATTAAAACTTGATTATCTTTCAAAAAAACTGAAAAGTATGCTTTATGAATTATTTAAATGTGATTACAGTTTTAAATTAGATGTTGTGATTACTATAATATTTTCATGAGTGACCACCAAAATCATATCAAAATCAATTAAAACTAGATAAACATAAACTACACTGTGTTTAGAATCAAACCCTTGAGGTTTTTGTTTTTGCAGTCGCTGTGGTTGTTTTTGTATTGTCAGCTTTGTGCTGAGCTTTAGTTTAAATGAAAATTATAATGAATAGACCATTTATCATTCTCCTTGGTGTCATGATCTTACACATGTTTTCTCTTGATAATTCTAAATTTGCTCCAAAAGCAAGGGGATGTCTACAAAAATGTGTGTGCTATCAAATTTGTCTTGATGTAACAAGATAAAACATATAATAAATAAAATAGAAAACAAAAGAAAATAGGCAGTAGCTATTTTATTCATTCAACCATACTTTTAAACTTTTACTTCTGGTTGGTTATTTAATCAGTACATGACTATGAAATTACTGTATTTTAAAAATACATTATGAAATATATCCCTCTTCATAGTTCTATATAGTTACATGCATTTATTTCATTTCAATTATGAAATAATGACACATATATTGACTCATACATTGACTTTTTTCAGAAAAATCTCTGCTATTATTCATATAGCTTGACTTCTTAAAACCAAACATTTGAATTTGAGTGCAAACTGTGCCTTATATTTTCATTTTAATGTAATCCTTTTGAGATCAAATTAACTATTCCCCGAACATAATAAACATGAAAACAATGTGTAAACTTGTTTTTTTTTAAAAAAAATTATATTTTGTTATACAATTAATCACAATCCATTTTAGAGATACTATCAACATTGCACTATTACATTAAATAGAATTAAAAACAAAATTTCTAGTGAATTGACTGAGTTTAGTTACATTTTCATTCTTCATCTCAACACTTAACTATTCTTAACACTTTCATTCTTCATCTCAAGTTATTCTGAGGTCAATATAGGATCCGAGTTGGCACAGAGTTTTGTGGGAATAACCTTCCGGGTCCTTAACTTCCATATAGACTTTTCCCTAAAATGGACTTTCCTGATACTGCACCTGTAGACAAGTTTCATTAGGCATCTCCTTCCTTCCCCTCTCATTTAGAGGCCTTCGCCCCTGTTTCCCTTCTCAACTTTATAAGGAAGGCATCTCTCTTGTCAGAAATGTTTCTGTTATGCCCATGGGGAGCAAAGATATTGCGGTGCTAAACCAAGAACAATTTAAAACATTGATAGCTGTGGGGCTTCCTTTAACCTCCACACAGGTGTGTCTTCTTCTTTTTATAGATGCCACTCTTAAGGGCAACAAAACAGCATATTTTTTACTTGTAAGAATATTCTAATGTAAAATGTGATGACAATAATGACAGATTGTATTTATTGACTTTACCTCTCCAATCCCCTGATGACCATACCTGAGCAGAGTCCCATGGGAGAAGGCAAAGTGAACAGAGGTAGGAAATACTGAGGACGGTGGCACCTTATCACATCTAAGTAACAAACTCATGGCAAGGTCCAAGCCCAGCCTATCTGTATTGGAACCAGAATCAGAAACCAGATAGTTTTTACAGAAGCATGACTTAGCATGTTTTGAATTGAAAAATGAAGGCAGATTTTTTTGGATAGACTCTCACTCTGATTTGGTTGATAAGTTTGACGATGAATTCTGGCTTTGGCTATTAGGTTACATGGCACACGCTTTCTCTAAAATTGCATCGGTTAAATCTGACTTCTAAACTTTTGAGTAAAACTTCGAAATATATTGAAAAAATTGTTTTGAAATTTAAAATTTAAAATATTTTAATTTACCCAGTCTTACAGCATCATAACACTTTAATGTCACAATAAAACTTTCTTAAACAGGTGCACATAGCATACATGGCCTTTCTGAGACACAGGCACCTGTAATTTTAAAATTTAAAATTTATAGTAAGATAAATGTTATTTCTAATGCTTCGATTTATATGTGTTTAGTGTATCTTTTGACTATATCGTGTGACAGTTCAACCAGCTCATACGATGATCATTTATGTCTGCAGCTCTGAGATATGACCCTAAGAGTCTAAGATTATAGACCGAAATATTGTTCTGGGTAACTTAAAATTTAATAATAAAAATATCATGTCGAATGTATAAGAATTTTATCATAAAAGTCATTTCTATAATTCCATTTATCCTTGTAGTATTTGATACCTAAGTAAAAATTAACAGGCAGCATAAGGTTATTTTCTAAAAACACGTTTTGTTTATAGATCTTCCTGGCGATAATCACCACAATTATATTTTCTTCTTGAAATAAAATACATGAAAAAAAGCTTCATTTGGTCAAAATTTTAAAGTAATATATGAGAGGAAACAAGAAAAAAACCCCTCAATTTATAAAAATTTCTACAGTTTAAAAAGCCCTCCCCTTTATATGAATATTTACATATAATATCTCATTTTATACTTTAATTCTGAGTTAGTACTATTATTATCCTCATCTTACAAGGAAAACACTAATTTTAATAGCAAAAGGTATTTCCTTCCATCCACAAATCCTGCCCACTCTATCATTATCCTAATCTGTTTCATATTTCAAGTTATAGTTCTACTAACCTAATAATGCGTGTATGTCTCAGCCTCATATAAACATAGTCACCTCATTTCATGTGAAAGACAGTTTGGAGGTATATTATTTTCCTGAAAGTTCCTGTGTCTAGAACATGATGAAAGTAAACCATCGACTTGTCTTCAACATTGCAGACCAACTGAATGAGACATGGACAGAAACTAGCATCCTTTTTAAACAAACCCATCATTCCATTCTCTCAGATTTTTGTGGCTCCTGACCTCACCCCCACATACATATTGAGAACCTGAGAGAATGATGGGAGGCAGCAGACAGTTCTGGTTAAGATGAGAAACTGTGAAATCATAGGAACTGGATATTAATCCTGGCATTTTAACATACTATTTCTATGGCCTTGAGCATAGTTTTAAGTATTTTAAGCTTCATTCTCCCGAGATTGTAATAGCATTTGTAATAGCATTGTTTTGAGAGTTAAATGAGGTAATCCACTGGAAGAACTTAGCTTAGTGATTGGTATATAATAAGCACAGCAAAAATTGTAGTTATTGACCAATTATCAACTGAGACATTTTAGATATAGGTTCCATATTGAACTCAATTTTGGGGATATTTTATTATTAATTAGCATTGGGTCTCAAATAATTAAATGACTCAAATAATTACAAGGTCATGCTATTCAGTTCTTATTCATAGCAAAAAAAACCAAACAGTTCTTTTAAGGTAGGTGGTTGAAACTCTTGGCTTGTTATGGATATTGTTTATGACTTTTTTTTATTGGTGTGCTATCTACAGATGATTATCATGGCTAATCAAAAACTACCTGAATCAGCAATCTTTGCTAAATAATCACTATTTTTAAATTACTGTATAAGACAAAGTAATTGAAGTATTAGGACCAAAAATGTTTTTTTATCCTCTAATTAGAAACACACATAGATCACAGCTGGCCATTTATGAAGTCAGTCATCACACCTGTCCACCATATATTTTAAATCTAGTTTTTTGTAGACTGACATTTGGTATAAATGCAGCCATCTCTAATAAGAAAGCTTTTTAGTTAATGTTTTATGTTTTCCAAAACCTACATTATATGCTACATGCCTCAGTTTGCAAGAGTTACATTTGACATTCTTCGAATGATGCCCTATGCTACGCAGATACATTTATTTTGAAAAAAAAAAAAATCATTTTATTATATAATGTTTTGTTATGTGAAATTTTGTAGTATCATTTAGTAGGAAATAGGCATACACAAATCTTCCCAACACTGAACTTGAGATATCTACTTTATAAGACGTGTGTCATTTGCCAATAAAATAATTTTATTTCAATATAAAGTCATTGGGACTATAGTATAACTTTAATGTTCTTGAGAGTCCCTTTAATTTTGGTAAATAAAATAAAAATACATGATTTTAGTGAAGATTGAATATGATAATGTGTGAGAAAACATTTTTTGAAAGGATTATATGAATCTAAGTATCATTATCATAATCATCATATGGTTTGTGGTCCCTCATACAATTAACATCAGATACAGGCTCTGAAGACAATGGTAATTGTTCACTGTTATTGTTCCTGTGCCAAGTTCATGCAAATGATAGTTTGCCATTTAAAATAGTAAACCTCTATATGGAAACTCTCCATGATGTAGGCTAATACTATATTCTAACCTCAAGTAGAATAGCTCTTTATTTCTAATACAAGTCTTGATAACAGGGGGAAAAAAAAATGGTAGATTGCTCTGACTTTAAAATTGCATTTCCTTAGGATAATACTAGTTCCCCATATTTCACATTATTCTACCTCTTAAGAAATTTTCCCCACTTCTCCCTCTGTATTTTAAAAATAAACATATATATATAATTTTCTCCCTTTTATAAAAATATATGATATAATTTGCTAAGTTCAAAACCCTCCTTTAATTTATTATTCTTTCACAAGTTAGGTTTTATTTCTATCTTCAAGCCGAGTTAATAGGGCTTACTTTCTGCCTTTTCGATAAATAAATTATCAGGGCCACCTTGAAAACACTTGAAGGCTATTTCTCAACCTATTGTCTTTCCATTTTATCTTTGTTTTTTATCTTCTTCCCTTTCTGCTTTTATGTTTTTTTCCTAATATTTATGAAACTTAGCTCTGTATTCTGTTTTGGTAATTCTATGAATTTCATATTTTATCTCTTTTATGACCCTTATTTATTCTTGACTACTTTTTTCATCTTCAACAAACTGAAACAGCATTTTTATATATAAGTCTTTGATGAAAGTTTGCTAAAGTTTATTTGAAACTCTCGACAGATTTCTTCAATATTCTAGTAATCATTAGTGGTATAATAAAATATTTTAAGTATAAAATATTAAAAAAATCAGAAATTATTACAAAATATGACAAGTTTCTATTGTGGACTTTTGTTTTTATTAAATTATGAACCAGGTGAAAAAAACTAACTAGCTCCTATTTACAGATTCTTCTACTTGACCACATATCATTTTTTCCATTTCCTTTAAGTAACAAAGACCTACCTAAGAATGTTCTTTATTAGTCTATAAAGATAAATTTATCATTTTCTCTTTTCCTTTTAGTCAAAAACTATATATTATTCCAAAAAAAAATACAGGACCTTAAAATTTGTGCATATAAATTACAAAACTTATAAAAACTGATAAGTGACAGTCATTTAATATTTTACACGGATAATATGAATTGGTTTACCCAATATTTCCTCTGATCCCTTTTAAACACACCTTCTCATAGAAGAGTAGACTGTATAAACTACATTGCTTAGACCTTTTACTAAGTAAGCATGACATCATTTCAGCCATTGGATTTTGAGAAAGAATTAAGTTCCATGTAGAAAGAGGCACCATTTTGAAGATGTAGATAATGGAACAGAAAGTATGCTTTTGGATCCAGTGACCACTCATGCCCTGATCTTAGAGACAGCTTCAAATTTGACACCTTCCTCTTCTTGGCAGAGGTGAACTGAGTCTACAAACAGCACTTCATAGTTGTAAAACTTCCTGCTTGCAAGCCAGCAGGCAGTACTCTTAATCCAGTTCTGCAGTGTGGATTCATAGCTGCTTCTAGAAATGTTACCTTCACAGTGATTTCATAAGGTTGCAATGATTCTAAACAGCTAAGGTGGTAATGTGGCTAACTAAAAGGATCAAATAATTGAATAACTGATATTAATAACTGCTATTAGCCACAGACTTTCAAGAACATGGGAAGTTGGAATTTGCTCCTTAGTTTTGAAAGCATTAAAGCGAAGGAAGTTAGTCCATTACAGCCTTTGGTTAGTTACTTAGATGATCACTAATGAGCACCTAAAATTGAGTAAAATACGGTGTCGAAGGCAAATCTCGGTGACCAGATCTTTGCAGCAAAACATCATTAGGAGTTGTGCAAGGAATGAAAAGACTTTGGGAAGTCTGTGTGCTTTGATCAATCAGGAAAACTTTAAAATGTAGAAAAGGAAGGGCACCAGCTTAACTCATAACAAAGTCAGAAAATCTGAGGGTTTCTATGACTAACATAAAATCATTATTTCATCTCTCATAACAATAGGGTTGCTGAACCTGAAAATTAGATTCCAAGCCTCATTTTGTGGGTTGATGAATTACAATATAGGTTCAATTTGCCAGATATCTTTAGTGAAAGTTAGAAAATTTATGGAAATAGGTGGATCCCCAAGTTTTAATAATGGCATTTAGAAAATGTGGATGATTCAGAGTACTTTGAAAGACCAAAACCACACCAAAGTTCTATTGCTGGAATTAGCCAAACTTCCTCTCTGACAAATAAATCGCCCGAGACATTCCTTCGCAAGAGCAAGTCAGGCCTCCCCATGTCACCCTTCATTGTTCCAGACTTAAATTAGAGGCAAAAAATCAACATAGTACAGAGGACTAATTGTTAGGCTGTACTTTGAATGAAAGGCTCACCCATAAAAGAGATGCAAGATTTTAGAAGGGGAATAAACAGAAAAATATGTGTGAGGATGAATTCTGAGGCTTCTAGAACAAGGAGTGAAAAACAAATTAAAGCAAAATAAATTTATTGGTATGAGTGCATATACTAGACATCTCATATAAAAAATGCTACCTGGATTTTCTGAGAGTGATTTGAATTATTAAAACAGTAGATAAAAGACAGATTGAATGCTGGCCTAAGATAAATGAGATTGAAAGTCCAGATTCCTCAATATAAAATGACCACTACTATCATTCAGCCCCATTTTTAGGCAGCCCTGAATGACAAGTAGGTGAGGGACATCAAGGAGTAGTTTAAGGGGGTCCTCATTACCAGGAAAGAAAGATTACCACTGAAGATGTAAATCTACAGTGATTTTTGGATGTTGATTGATTGTTTTCAAGAAGGATCAGTGACTCATATAAATCAATAATAAGAAACGTAGGTAGAAATATGGTGAATAAACATCATAAAATGGATCTAGACTATGAAAATACTTGTTTGCATATAAATGTTTTATATTTTTATCCCTTATCTTGAAGGACATCTCAATAATCAGGTAAACAATATAACTTCTTAACAGAAACCATATGTCTTCAGTTGTCATAGCGCTTAATCAAATGGCTCATGCATTTTGCCATGGTGACAAGAATAGAGATTATGCAGTGAGTCAACAACAGGAATTTTCTCTCTCATTGGTGATCAGTCTACTGCTATTGCTAGCTGTCTAATCTGCTATCTCTAAAGACAAATGATGAACACTCTAATTGATACCGTAATATCTTAAGGAGACCAGACAGTCATCCAGTGCCAGGTCAAGTATATTAGTCTCCTTCTATCAAGAAGGGCACAGTAATTTCCCCTTTTCCTTATCTTAATTGGTCTTCCTCACCAACACAATTCTGCTGGCAATAACAATTATGAATCTTCTAAATCACTTAACACACCATAATGATGTTCTACACAATAGTGTTCCAAAGAAAGCCTTTGTTTTATAAAGAAAATGAACTTATGTTCAAAGTATTCCCTGGTCAGACCACGTAGCGCACTAAGCTAAAAGAAACTACCATAGCAGACTAGTAGCAGACCCTCTCGAATACTCAGTTCCAGTGTCGGCCATCGAAGACCTTGTGAGTGACCAATGCTGTTCTGAGATACACTATTTGCCCAAAGTGACAGCTAATAGAGAATGATCTTTCTCTTATAGCTGATGCATCTGACTCCCAAACCAAGGAAAAGGGAGAGGCATTTTAGTCTATTACATCTAATGAGCTACTTAATTTTTTTTTTTTTTTTTGGTGTTTTCCATCACTACTGTTTGGGACTTTGCTTGCACCCAATGGAGACATGAGTGTACAGGGTATCCAATAGTCATTACATCCAAGGAGTTGTTTATAAAGTCGTGTAGCCATTTTGGACTATATATGATCAAAATAGAACAGGCAAAAATGGAGTTGGCTTGGGAAATTGACCCTGATTATAAAGGGATTAGAATGGTATTGTTGCCAAGTTGGAAATGGAGGTATATTTCTGGAATTCAATTAATCCTCAAATGCCTCTAATTGCTTCAATAATCAATGTCCCTTGATAGATATTAATGGAGAACAATGGCATATAGTACACTCAAAACCACCCCGTGCTGCAGAAGCAAAGATTTGACTTACTCCAAAGGTCGAAGAATCAGCTGGTGGAGGGTGGAGGTAACATGGTAATGGAGGAAGGGAATAAAGGCAGACACAAGTACCCATTATTGTTTTCTTGCTTTTAATGTACATTTTATATTGATTAAGCTTTTATTTTTGTATATCTATACAGCCCTTCCTAGATTTTATTTCTTTATTATTAAGTTTGCTGGTATTAAAATGAATTTAGTGGAGAGATTATAAACAATCGAAATGAGGTTATGACTGAACCAGAGGAGAAATCGTTTAACTGTGATACACTGACTTGGGAGACTTCTGGGTGCCTGTTTTTAATTATAGATGCTATAACTGCATTGTATTGTTCTTGGTTTGTTTTTGTTTTTGTTTTTATTTTTTGTTTTTGTTTTTTGCTGCTGCTGTTACCAAGAAGCTTAAATATGGGGGAAAGGGATATATATAGAAATTTAATACAGGAGCTGACTATAGAGAGATAATGTATGGACTCATTAATACTGATTCCATAGCTCTTCCAGAATTCCTTCCTGTATCTGATCGACTGAAATGTTTATAAACATCTCCCATTGCCCCAACAGCTAGAATTTCAGATGTTATTGGTCCTCTTTCAATCCTCTTCCAGATAGCTTTTCAAAATTTATTTCATGTTAATATACATAAAAAAAAGGACAGGGAGAAATACATTTTTTGATGGCAGGGGTCATTTTCAGGTCTGATGTTCTTAGCCTATTGCTATTGTAGCTAAAGCTGGTTTTCTGATATTCCAGCCTCCTGACTATGGCAGAGGTGTTATGCAGTGACACAGTTATTCAGTGTAGCCTGCTGAGTTTTTATTTATATAATTGTAAAATTACAAATTAATTTAGATAATAAAGAGCTGTCTGTGTAATTAATTATGGACTTCTCCCATTTCATTTGCTTTCAAAATTCAACACAATGATTTCTTGTTAAAAATGAAGGAACCTAATATACTATCACAGGTGTCAAGAGCCAGAAATAAAAAGTATTTATCATAACCTAAAGGCAAATCTACTGAAATGAGTAGAAATGAGACCAGCTCTCATGGGATATATTCATGTCTTCTTATGTAAAGCATATGAAAGATTGCAATTGCTCTTAGCTTTAGAAATATTTAGAAATAAAGTATGCCATGAGACATTATAAGTAGTAATAAAATAAATTATGTTAAATTCAAATATAGAAATTATTTTGAAATTGAAAGCAACGAAGTAAAAAATAAATTCTAGAGATAGATGGTATCAAGATATTGTGGGTTTTTCTTAGTGATTTATTTGTACAGGTAGTAATAAAATAACTATATTTTAGAAGTGTATTTAGCACACAAAAACACACGGGTTCTTTATCAGAAAGTACAAAAGGCCTTCTATATTATTACATTATGCAGCATTTTCAAACAACATTCTCATAATTAAGTTTTAATGAGCCTCAGTTGGTTGCTGAGTGATGTCCTAACGCAGGTTGCCAGTGATGTCTCATGCACGTCCTAGCACGTTACTGCAGTGCTACCTCACCCTGAGTAGAATTGCATGAAACTCCTACTTACTTTCAAACCTCTACTTGTATGTCCACATCCACTTCCTGAGGGAAGTTCTGAGTTGGACCATCTTTGAGCCTTGGGGAACCCTAATCCTATGTATTTATACGGTCACTACAATGTACGATAATTGTTGGCTGATTTGTTTTTACCATTAAACTAGCATGTATTATGAACATTTTTTTTTTTAGAAACAATTTTTTTTAATTTTATTTTATTAGTTTCAAGTATACAGTGCATTGGTTAGACATTTATATAGTTTATAAATTGATCCCTCTAATTGTTCCTTCTCTCCTACGATTTTCCACCTACTATAATTGATCTAGGAATAAAAGTGACTATAACATTTCAAATGTGCATGATCAATAGTTTAGTAAAAAGAGATTAGAAAACTTTTAAAACAGAAAAAGAGACAAGGCTTACAAAGTTGCTAATAACCACAATTTTGTTTCTGATCTGACAATCTTTAATTTGGGTGTGAAATATATATCAGATAACTTGGAATTAGAAGTATTATGTAATTATTTAAAATTAATAAATGTTTCTTATTTATTATCAGCAAATATTCTGCTCATATATGAAGTAACATTGTTAGTAGCTTTCAAATTAATACTCCTCAAATTCATTTCAACTTGAATTACATATATTAAATTCAGATAAACTCACACAGATCAAAATAACTGACAATTTGTGAGTGATTATGGTATATATTGGTCTCAAAGCTATGTTTGTACATTTAAAGGAAATTGAAGTGATATGAAATAAACTCGAACTAAAGGAAATTTATAAAACTAATAATCTAAATAAAGTAAGGCATGATAAGAAATTATGGGCACATTTTCTCATATCAGAATTATTTTGGAGGACTGTGAATCCTTTCACTATTGCAAATAGTGTCCATATAACTTAAAAATTAAAAAATGGGTTTATCTTAATAAGTTCTTACTTGGGTATTTGATATTGGTTTAATGAATTATCCAAAGAGGCATTCTTACCTCTTCGATCATGAATGTATTTTGCCTGGAGTAGCAATTTTAATGCATAATATTTATATGCATATAGCATGGGGTGAAGTGTATAAGCTTTTAGTTTTAGTTATGACTTTGCCTCTAAATAGAAAATATAATAAAACTCACTTTATAGCTGAAGAACAATTCACCATCTGCAAAATAATGGAGACAAATTATGTTTTCTCTGCTTTTAAAATTTTACAATTATATAAATTATCTTATTGGATATCCTTAAAATTTTCACTTCAATCATAATGTTAGAATGAAAATCTTGATTATTGTGTGTTTCTTTCTCATAAAGATATGAGCCATAAATAGAAAACATGAATGACTGAAATACAATTAAGTAAAACTGGAATACATGCTACAGCATCTGTCTATAAAATATAATATATATTATACATAATATCGCACATATTATTATACATAATTATATAATGTAAAATGTACGTGATATATACACACAATTATATATCATAACATACATAATATTATACAATTGCTAAATCATATAGTAAAGTATGTTTAGTTTTATAAGAAACAGCCAAACTGCCTTTCAAAGCAGCTGTACCATTTTCCATTCCAACTAGCAATGAATGAGAGTTCCTATCACTCCACGTGTTCATCCAAACTCTGTTTTAACAGAGCTCTGGATATGGCCATTCAATTAGGTGTGTAGTGGTATCTTACTGTCGTTTTAATTTGCATTTCATTGATGCTATTATATGTGGGGCATCATTTTTTATGATTATTTGCCATCCATATATCTTCTTTAGTTGTTATCATACTGAAAATAAAGGATATAAAAATCAAAGAGTTTAAGTAACTGTCAAGTAGAAGAGCCATTAGTTTTACCTAGTGGCCTCTGGTCCACCTATACTACAATATTCCACTATTTAGAGATGCCATATATTTGAAAGTCCTTTTCTGATTTATATTAAAGGAATTAAATGGCTCCTTTTTAGTCATTTCTTAAAAAAATACTATATGAAATACACTTCCTTGTTTGTGTGTCTTTTTATAAGCATCAATTTTGATAATAATCTTTTGACTCCTTCCAATTTATCATTTACCTAGAAATCCTTTTAATTCTCTTGTTACAGAGATAATATCCTTAAACAACAACAATATTTTGAGATTAATAACCCAGGGTCATGAGAAATATCACACTTCAATGATCATTCAGTTATTAAATAAGTATTAATTAGGCACTAACTGCAGTGAAACCAAATATGGTAATGAATATTATGAAAAAAAAAACAGTGCGAAAATAAATGCTAATTGACTTTAAGGAAAATAAAGGTTACTATGAACTGACATATTTCTTCTGTTGAAATAGTGGTTGAAATTTCAAATATGAGCCAATTCCAAAAGTAAAATTTGCAAGGATATAGCAAAGGTGGAGTGAATGAGTTGGTATTGTTAGTGTTACTTGTTTGTTTTTACAATGCAGCCTGGAGAACAATAAAAGAAGCTGAGGCAAGAAACAAAAAGGCATTGAAACTTCATTACTATACTGATTGTGGGGAGAAACAAAGATATAGGTTGAGGTCAGAGTATCCTCTTGTGTTGTGATGAGTTTTGGCAGAATTTATTACAGAAAACAAAGCTGTGTAGCTATGTGTATTGAGATAGAAGATTAAGAATAACCCCTAGATGCACATGGGAATCTCCTACGCTCAAATAAGTAGGTTAATAAAAGATTTTTAAAGATTTTTACATGTACAGGAATCAACAATCATATTCACAGATCCTGCCTATCCTGAAAAATCAGTGTCAATACGATTGAATTCTTTATCTTACATCTCAGCTCAAGCTTTCTGTCTCTTAAAAAAAAAAAAAAAAATTACACTTATTTTCTAAGGAGATGGGGAACAAATTGGATAAATGTAGGAGTTGGAACTATTTCAGCCTGCTCAGTTCTTCCTTTCCTTCTCTGGAATTATTTGCTTTCAAAGAAGATATAGTCTTCTCTGTTTCTTCATCCAGAAATTTAAATTGTGGTCAAAAATCAATTCTATAACAGGAAGCTTACAGTTATCCAACCAGCTTCTAAGAAAGAGAGACTGCTCGACTATGAATACCGCATGAGGAAGCCTTTTACCGCCACACATTTAAGTTATAACCTTGCCTTTTTTCGGTTAAAAAAAATGCATTTTATCTCTATCTGTGAGTCTTAAGTCTGTTTCTTAATGCTGTAGAACTCAGAGAGATGATCAGTGTTATTTATTGGGCTCCTGCCAAATCTACAGGCATCAGACAGGTAAATTATTCACTATTTACTCTGTATTGTCAGAGATGGAGATTTGTACATAAGTGAGAGAGTAGGGAGTATCTAGAGGACAATATTGACGAGGCAGTGAAAGGAGCAGGAGTGGTTACATGGAGAAGTTGAATTGTAATTCAGTACATTGGCCTCATCAGTGTCATTGGTGGTTATGAAGCAGGGATGACCCTAAACAGATTTCCTGAACTATCTCTTCTCATTCCTGCTTCTTTCAGTTATTGGGTACAGATGAACCCTAGGAAGGAATGTTAGTCTTGGCAACAGGAACTAATACCTTGGGATTGAAGGAGGAATCATGTGGCAAGCTATAGTGTCCACTTGTTTTATATAATCAGTTTATATCTTTTGGAAAGAGCTATTCCAGGATTCTGGTTGGTGTCTTTTCTGGGGAAATTTACAAGAGAACCATTATTAAGGTGAACTATAGTTTCAAAGTTGTAGCTGACACTCATAACCCCCCTTCTCTACTGCCCATTCTATATCCTTTGCCCTTAACTAAAATTTCTTATAACCTAGAATGCTTACTTTGTTTTGTTCCTCCAGACCTTTATTCTTGAGGGTTCTTTGGCTCTGACCACCATGCAACCCCCACCAGGCAGTGGCTGCTACACTTGTCCATTACCACTGTAACTGAGCAGGGCATTCTGCACGATGATCCAAGAAATCACGAAGTTATCAAACATAGTCTTACCTAGTTTTGTTGCATAGCCTCAGTTTCTCCTCCTGATGATTAAATCGATTTTCCCTACTAGAATGATGTCTACCTTCCTTACCTGCTGGTCTCTTCATGTAATTGGTGATCCTATCTGATAGTTTAAAGAGGCCGAAAGCTGGGATTGTAACTGAGAGTGGGGAGCTTGTACCCCACTCAGTCAATTTCCTCTAAGAACATGGGACGAATGAGGATTTTTTTACATGGTTGATTGTTTGACTAGTTGTTGGGTTATTTAGCTTGTTATTTTCTTGCTAAGATGCACTGGAAGAAGACAGAAGAGACAAGTGAGGATTGAGAGAGCAAGAGAGTAACATATCATAGCGACATGGCGGGAGGGCAAATGCTGATTTGAGCAAAACGCTAAAGAAATGTTTAAGAACAAGTATGTCCAATATTCAACTTCATATGTAGTTGACAAGCTTCAAATCTCATCTGTGTATCCACTAAAGCCGTTGGCAGACATATGTGCTTTTTATGAATATAATTTATTTTAACAAGTAAGTATGTGTGTGTGCTATTTTACAATTTACACTACATTATGACTTTTCCCATTTTTAAAAAATGCTGTTCTCCATCTGGGCAGCAGAGGATATAAAAGTAATAATGCATGCAGAATAATGAGAATAGCCTTAAATTAAATTAATTCAGCAGAGGCAAGAGGTCCCTTGTAGGTGGGACTCAGATACTGTTACCTCTCAGGAATTTTTAGAAATGTCTGGGAAGGCATATGACTTTCAGTAATACGTTCATGGAAATTAAGTTTAAAGAGCAGAGTGATTCTGCCTGATATATAAATTATACTGTTTAAGACTCTTCCTATTCATTCTTTTATTAATGTATGTGACTAATTGTTCATATTCACTGGCCTATTAGAAAGTAACTTAAAATGTAAAATACACATTACATGCTTTTAAATGCAGATCTATAGTTAAATTTTTAAAAATTTATTCCTTTCCTTGAGGATTAACTGCAACAGCAATTGCCTTCTCACCATAAATATATAGAAAGCTGGAAAAACACACAAGAGACAACCATTGTCAGAATAGACAACACGTAGCAGAGGATGGTAATCCTCAGGAAGGGATCTGAGGAGTTGAAACCCAAGTAGCCCTGCCATCTCTGAGTTTGAGACAAAGATCATATTTGATGAAAACTAAAAACTAGGACATGCTGGGCACAGTACCAGAAATGAGACAGCTAAACAGAGAATGCATTCTAGAGAGGTGCAGAGGAGTCTGCTTGAGTCTTAGACAGAGAATTATCCTGTGCATAAAAGTAGGGCTTGGAATTCCCCAAAATCAAGGAAATAACAACAAATCGATTATAAGTATTACTTATATGCCCGAGGAAGTAAAGGAAAACTTTAACATGATAAAGAGAAAAATGGAGGATAAGAAAAGGCACAAATGTCATAAACAGCAAGTATACGTGCCTATATAAGACACAGTGTTCCTTATTTTTAATAGCTTTAAAAGATAATTGATTATTGTGGGTTTAATAAAACGTGTTTAAGTAAAATGAAGCAAAAAATAGCACGAAGGATAAGGGGGAAATGGAAGTATACTGTTACAAGGAACTTTACCATATATAACATATAACATTATTTTAAGGTAAATTCTGATAAGAAAAGTTTAGCCAATAAGTCAATAGTGGACATAAAGTAGAATCATAACAACATACAATCTGAAAATATATATATAGAGAGAGAAGCACAAAGAAAAACATGATGCACCAAAACAGAAAAGAAAAACATGATGGTAGATTTAAAATCATTTGTCATAATGGTAGTGGCTGAAAACAAAACTATTCAATATAAATATAATTGGAGATACTAACAGAATTTAAATATTTCTGTTATCCACATTAGGAAATAAAAAGGTTCATTTAACTTTAATATTATATTATGTTTAAACAAAATTTTTAAATATTATTTCAACATATAATCAGTATAAAATTCATTAATGACATTTTATATTTTATTCTACATTTTTGAAATCTGGAATGTATTATATTTTTTATAAAACATATCTAAGATACCAATTCATCGATTTCAAAGCTAGTGTCTACCACGTTGAAATATGCACGACTAAACATAGTGAAAAAAAAGAAAAAAAGACTAAACTATATGCCATTCCACGAAAGTGATTTAAAAACACACAAATGTAGATAAAAATGCTGGAGTAGATATATTAATATGTGAAAAACTAGACTTCAGAACAAGACATATTACTATCAGTAAAGTGGGGCAATTCATAATGGAAAATGAAAAAAAACTCAATTCACTCAGAATATCTAATGAACTAATTTATCTAAGTATGTAATAATAGAGTCTCAAATAGATTATGAAGAAAAAAACCATAACAACTTCTGTGCACTTGTACATTTTTAAGAATATATGTAAGAATAAGAATAAGAGAGAAAGTTTTATTTTTTACGATCTTAATGTATTAATAGAAATACACAGTCAATATAACAAGAGTAATTATTTCACATGCAATGGCACCATTCATCTGAAATACCACCTATTCTATGTATTAAAAATAACAGTGCATTTATACTTGATACTTCTAATAATGTACACTTTTAGTGCTTTTCTGTGTCCACACTCCCTTTGTCCTGCATTCTAGTATAACGTGCTCTCTACATTCTCATGAATGAGTTCTTATTTTTAAAATTTTTTCATGTTCCATTCATAGATAAATAAAATAGTTGATATAGATTTTAATGAATAGATTTATATAACATCATGTATCTATTATATTTCAATTTTCCCATAGAGGGTGTTTTGATCAATATGTTATTTCGGTAGGAGTAGATGGAAGAATGAGAGAAACTATAGTCCAAGCGTATATAATCGTAAAATGCAAATAGTGATTAATTATATAAAAATAAATGGCCTCCTCAGGGATTTGTAAAGATTCATTCCATAAATAATAAATAAATAATAATAAAGAAACAAATACAAGTTAATGAGAAACAGTGATAAGAAGATGAACAGCTGAAAAATGTTAAAAGTTTATTGAAGATTTTCACTAAAGTTATGATTCTTAGAATTTATACAATGAACACAAATAAGACTAAAAGCATAAAAATCGATGTATACGTAAAAATGTGGGAATTGATCACCTTTCACTGTCTAAGATATTACGAGCATGACTCATTTTGACAGTGGAATAAGAACCTTCTCAAACTGCTTTTTCGTTATAGTTATATGAGGTAACTATGCAGCCTTGCATCAATAACTTAAATGAAAATCAACAGTACTTGATAACTTACAAGTAAGATACAGCATAAATATATGAGTGCAAGTCTACTACACTCTATTTTTCCCTAAGATTATAAGAAATATTACAAATTAATAGGTGTTATTAAATTATCAACCTCTTTACCCATTTATATTGTATAGAAGTAAAATAATTTCATTAACAAATTATTGCATAAACTGATGAGTTTTAATTGTCTAATAGGTATGTCCTAACTATAAAGTCTATGTATTTTGAATATTACAATGTAAAATAGATAGAAAACATCAATTACAACTGTGCAGCATTGAAATATTTAATATCTGAATTAAAAACCTAAAGTAGTTTGTATATTTTAGTAAAATGCAGGCATAAATTGGTTGGTAGAAAATTATATTAGAAGACAAATACTCTGTGTCAACCCCTAGGCTCAGTGCTGTAATAAATTATCTTATCACAGTCTCACAAGGAACTCTTGTAGGATATATCAGTGCTCAGTTTACATATGAGTAAACTAACGCTGAGAGAGTTTAGGTGGCTTGCACAAAAACTACACTCATTTTTCTAAGAGTAATTCTCTTGTATTTCAGCTCTCCTCCATTATCTTAGGTCAGAGAAAAGAAAGGAAGCTCATGTAGTGTCAGTGTCTCTGACACTCACTCCTGTAGGAACATTTAACAACAAACCAAAGTGCTAAGGCAGAGCAGCTTGGGCTGAGTGTGACCTTAAAACTGCATGCTTAGAAACAGACTGGAACGCTATGCTAGAAATTCCTCCAAAAGTTTGATATTTCTGGGTAGTAGTGAAAAAAAGAATATTCTCTTCTTTGGTTCTAGAAACAACAGCTTCTACTCTATGAAGTAGGATGGATAATTTTTTATACACATTAAATTTATTCATATGGTATTTGTTTATATCTTATAATCTTAAAAGCACAAAAATGTATATCAATAAATATAAATTTCTTACGTTTGCTGGGGAAAATATACAAAAAGTGACCTTTGCCTACTAAATAGTTTCACTTCCTTCTGTTCTGTGATATCAACTTGGCTTAGATTGCTCAGGGCAGTTTGTAGTAAGCAGAGCAGGGGACTTCAGTGCCTTCCAGTTCAGCCTCAAGAAGTCCCCTGGTAATTGTGGACGTCTGAGCTTTATGATTATATCCAAGAAATCTGGTGAGAATGAATTCTAGTCGCAAGTATAAAATCTCTGATTGAAAACTGGTAGCAATTGTATAACCCTCTTTATCTCTCCATTCTAAGACATAGTTCTAAATTCCTGCAGGAAGGCATATATTCAAATATATACATCTGAATAAATCATTTGAAATAATGACCATGAAAAGACTGGTTGCTGCTTAACAGTAAATAAAAAATGGATTCTGGAATATGGAACACCATGTTTTGAGTTCTTTTTGTTTTATATAAAATATGTGACCTTTAGCATGTTAGTTTCCTTTTTAGAGCATGTTTACTCACATATAAAAGGGGAAAATGTTATGTCTGATTTATTGAGTTCTCCGAAAATTAAATGAAAGATATAAAAATCTTGGCTCCTAACAAGAGTTCACAAAATAAGTTTAAATTTTTTCTTTCCTCACCAGTTTTAAATTACTAATTAAATATATTGCAGGTTACCCTAAACAAAATACATGGCCCTTGAAATTAGAAAACTTTTAAAAATAACTTTAATTTCTTCTTGACCATAAACTAGACAGGAATTAATGAGTAACTAATTTAAAACTTTGGATCGGTGTAAGGAATATAGTACTTTCTACTTATACCCAATTTTTAAAAATTAAAATTATCGGGGAGACATTGGTTAATAAAACCATATTGGTTTCAGGTGTACAATTTAATAACATATCATAGATATATATATTGCATCTTGTGTTCACCACCCAAAGTCAAATTTCCTTCTGTCACCATATATTTGACCTCCTTTACTCCCATCTAACTCCCCCTCTCCCTTCTATTTTCAAGATAATGTTTATGTGCATCTTTTGCTAAAAGATCCATCTTAAGATGGAAAAATATCATCCAAACTAATTTATCGACCTCCCTAAGAGAAACATATGGTTTCTGACTTGCACATAATTTTATTTCAGTTGCAAAATTTATACATCCTTTGTTGAGTATTGTCACACTGTAAAAGTATTAGGGGAATAACAAGTTTTCTATTGTAATTACTTAAATTATCATTTAATTGTAATCTGTAATCTTAAATATAGTTGATAGTTGATTTAGTATCCTGAAACATTTTAATTACCCCTGGTAAGATGGTTTCTCCCTGGGAAAGTGGGTTCTTTGCCAATGTCACATCTAGAACAAGGTTCAAGTTTAGTTGTGTGAACGCATCCCTTGAGATGGTAAAGTCTGTGATACCTCAGGCAGAGGTCTTGATCCCTAGAAGCTATGTATTTTGCTTATTTTTGGTAAAAATATAAATAAATAAATAAATAAATGAATGAATGAATAAATAAATAAATAAGAACCAAGTTTGTGGAATGACAGCAATATTGCAATATTGCTCTAACTGAAATTCATTCAACAAAATATAACAAAAATAATCATTAATTTTACATACCTTTCACTGTTACCTTTGAAGACATGTTATGATGGAGTTTGATATTAGAAAAAAAATACCTCTTGTAGTTTCTTTTTAAAAAGGCTACCTAAGATTGAATTATATTGTATAGGTCTAAGGCATATCAACTATCTTCTTTTAATTCCACAAATCCAATTCATTTCAAATAATAGGTTCCACTGATGGAAACTCATTTTCTTATTTCATACATGTGAAATGTAATAACACCTGAAACCAAGTTTACATGGAAATCAATATTTTCAACTATAAATGTCATTTTCCCCATAGGTTTTGCTACTTTTGACTTAAGAATCATCATGGTTCAAAGTACAGGTTTATTCCTTAGAGCAGCAGGTTCTTAGTGGTGAAATAATCACCCAGATATGTGTCATTGAACAACTGCCCTTTTAGATTAGCTGTATTTACTAGAGATATAACTAAAGTCATTAAAGAGAACTAACAGCGAATTTAATTTAAGGCATCAAATGAGCAAAATACTTTACAAGGGGCTGGACTGTTAATGTTATGATAATGTTATGCAATGTTAAGAACAGTTCATCTTGCATTTCCAAGGAGATGAAGCAGGATACAAGCTTTTCTTGAATGCCCACTGTGAGGCTTTCCATGGTTGTAATTCTGCTCTATCTCTTTATGACAAGACATTACGCAAACATAAAGGTAGTGACAATTTTAAAATAGAGCACAGAGTTATTTCATCATCTTAGTAAGCAAATTATCCTGGTCATAGAGTCTCACTGAAATGTTAAAACATTTGATTAGACCATACAAAAACTATTTGATAATAAAGCAAATTGAACGTTGCCCTGAAGAGAATCATTTCTATTTCGATTTCCAGTGTGTCTAATCACATTATGACATTTTTACTTGCATCTTGACAGATGTTTGCCCCGAGTTCCCATCGTTATAAACCTTGTCCTTTAGAAGAAATATGGAACTGGGCAGGAAAGCAGTAAACTCCACTAATGTTCGTGCCTGCCTTGAGAATAGCCCAGCTCATGTATCTGTATAAACTTCCTGGCTTTGCCTAGGACTGAGAGACTGCGGGACTGTCCACACTAAACCAGGGAAAGTCTCAGACAAAGGGATGAACTTGTTAGCCGCATTCCCTGTCTTGCTGACTTGTGTTCACTTGGACCAGAAGAATAATGCAAGCTTAAGGGAGTCCTTTCTGATCTGCTATCATTAATAGAATAGCCTCACAGATAGTAAACTTGATAGTCACTAATGCTATAATCTATTTTCTCCAGGGCCCAGAGTCTTAAGCACTTGAACTTTTACTCCTTTGTATATTAAATTGACCTATGCTGCTGCCTTACTCCAATAGATACTTACTCCCCACTTGAATGATAAATTCATTAATGCCTCTAAAAAAAGTATTTGTGTTGTTAAGTAGTTACTGTCTGAATAAAAGAAGAAGTGACTCTAAATTGGGAAGCTGGAGCAATGTGGAGAGTCATTTAAACAGAGCTATGGATAAAGTCCTCTAATCTGGCAATAGACAGGGCATTGTTTGGTTAAGAAAACCTACTCCTTTTATAAATAAGTATCTTTGGAAATTAAAATAGTAAGGAATCTGTAGGACATATTCCTGTGATAGCATAGTCCTGTTTCACAACTTATTTGCATTGATTTAAAATACATATAAAGATAACACTCAGAACAACACAGGTTTTGGAGCTAAACTGGATGAATTAAAATTTTGGTTATATTCCTTACCTGCTATATGACCTTGAATTATCCAACAACTTTGCTATGTCTTAGTTTTCTCATCAGTAAAATAGAGATAATAAAAATGCATACTTCATAAGTTTGGATGAATGTTAAGTGACATACAGTTGACCTTTGATCAACACAGGTTTGAAGTGTGCGGGTCCACTTATATGCAGATATTTTTCAATAAATGCAGTCTCATGGCCTCCTTGTTTAATTAATTAAAACATGTAGTTTTAAAATTGCTAAACCTTACAGCTGTGAAAGACAAATATACCTGTTTGAATCTAGTGTTTATAATTTATAATTCTATGCATGTCCCTCTAATAATTGCTTTAGCTGCATCTCACAAACATTTATATGCTGAATTTAATTTGTTTTCTGCTCAATATATTTATTAATTTTCCTTGAGGCTTACTTTTTGACCCACACGTTTTTTTAAAGTATGTTTAAACTTTAAATATTTGGAGCATTTCCAGGTGTCTTTTCATTATCAATTTCCAGTTTAATTCCTTTACAGTCTGAGTATAACTTTAAATATCATTGTACTGCTTCATGTTCCTCCTACAAATTGCTGATAATCCTCTTCCTCAGAACTATGCCATGAAAGACATTTCTCAGAACTTCCTCCAAAATTTTCTACAAGCTCTCAATGAGGTTCATGAAGTAAAAAACCTCGAAAATATGATGGACTCTCCCTATATTTATTTGCAGTTCCCAAAGGATTCAGGTACTCTTGCCATTGCACATTTAACCACTGTCATTAATTCACCACTCACTCTAGTTGAATCCTGAATCCTTCCTACTAGTAGCCCAAGTGAGCCAGTGCTTGTGTCTCTCTGACTTTCTGTATTTTGTAGATCAGTTGGTTAGCCTTTGATCACAATAAAATATTAAGTTAAAAAAAAAGTGAGCATTTTCCATTTGGCTGAATTTTTTTGTTGTTTTTTTCCAGTTTGATATTGAAACCCTTTCAGCTTACTATAACCTGAGCAGAGGCTGGAAGTCTGGAAGTTTATGAATATCCTTAAATAATTCCCTGTCTTGTTTACTTCAGAATTCCCTTAAGTATCTTTCAAATAAAATACTGACTAATATGGTCCTTGAAAAAATAACAGATAAACTTTTAGACTTTGTGTATGTGCCATATTGCATATATAGATAGAAATCCATAAAAGGATGGATACTAGGAATAAGAAGTAATAGTCATTATTACCTGGATAATGATTGTAAGAATCAATTTTTGGCTTTATATGAAAATTTCAACCTAGCTATGTTACTCCAAGTCAATAAGTTCAACCAAACATTATTCTGTCTCAGAATAATTGTGCCTCTGGAATTTTGATGCTGCTGAAAAGTGGGAATCAATATGCACCACTATGAGTTGTGGCTTATAATAGCAATGATTATTATGAGTTGCAGTCTATAACAACATAAGATTTTTCATATCAAGAATATTAAGCAAATAATATGTTAAAATTCAGGACACACTTTATGGTGAAGAAAATCAAGATCAGGGATGATTGAGATCTAGGTACATGACAGTCCCATGAAGCAGAAGAGTCTGCTAGGGAATGCCCAAGTCCAAGGGAAGAGGAGAAGGTTCAGGTAGAGGAGCAGAATGCAGTAAAGAAAATCATCATTAAATTGTACTCTGCTGCCTCGAACAGTTGGTTGATTTATAATATTAGAGGCAAAGAAAGAGAAAAATGTAGATACACTGGCTAAAATTTGAAAGTCTGCACACAAATAGGAATCTAAACACAGGTCTTATAAATACTGAATAAGTATAAGCTGGTCCACAAAGGTATTGCTAGTGAATTTCGGGTGTAGTTTTGCAGCATGAATTATACTAAGGTTGGGTTGTAGCAGAATAGATATAAGCAAATCAAATGGTAGTAATGATTCTGTAGTTGGGGGTCCAGAGTTAGGACAGAGGAGATTATTGCTATGGACTGAATTGTGTTCCCTTGAAAATTCACATGTTGAAGACTTAGCCTCCAAATAACAGCTTCCAAAAAGCTGGCTTTTTGTCAAGTATTATAAATATTTAGAGGAGGGACCATTGGGTGGTAATTAAGATTAGATGAGGTGGAGCCCTTATAATGGGATTAGTGGCTTTGTAAGAAGGGAGAGAGATTGCTAGTTTACATATTCTCTCTCTCTCTCTCTCTCTCTCTCTCTCTCTCTCTCTCTCTCTCTCCTCCCTCCTCCTCCCTCCCTCCCTCCCTCCCTCTTTCTCCACCCCCGCCACCACCATATGAGTACTTAGAGAGACAGTGGCAGTACACAAACCAGAAAGAGCATTCTCACTAGGGACAAAATTGGCCAACAACTTGATCTTGAATTCCCCAGCTTTCATACTTTGAGAAATAAACATCCTCTATTTTAGCCACACAGGTTTTGGCATTTTGTTATAGCATCCTTATCAGACTAAGATGGTAATAAGTATAGTTTAGAAACTCTACTAACCTAATTCTATTTAAACTTTAGATTCAAAACTCAATAACCACAGTCAGTAACTCAGGAAATATCCATGTCTAACTGAATACAAACAAGATGGGGATGGAGATATTTTCCTTTCTATTCTT
Organism: Pteropus medius; assembly: GCF_902729225.1. Classification (NCBI taxonomy): domain Eukaryota; kingdom Metazoa; phylum Chordata; class Mammalia; order Chiroptera; family Pteropodidae; genus Pteropus; species Pteropus medius. The sequence continues at coordinate 7,514,864 of NW_024348304.1, forward strand.
TAAAAAGGAAGAAGAGGAGGGGAAGAACTTAATTTTTACATTAGTCTTCCAAGGCACAGGCAGTTACCAGTCTACTTTTCTCTTCCCAAGTATTTTTTCATTTTCTGTATTTTCTTATTACTAGAAAGTAGTAATTTCAGAAGAAAATTTGAGTCCCTGAATTTTTTTCCCACTCCCTGCCAATTCACTTTCATAAGCTAGTAAAAAAAAATTTTTTTTAAAAGTATTTTGATAAGTTTTGGAATCATCATAAAATGTATCTAGCTCATTTTCTGCTCTCATTCCTTTTTTTATTTCTTAACATTTGCTGAGCATTTTTCGCCATAGGTCCCTATATCCGTATGGTATGCAGTAGAACCCAAATAAAGTGGTAATTCTTACCTTCTTCCTTTTTGGTTTCTGTGGTAGCCATGAAACATCCATAAATGTGATTAAAAGTTGTCAAGTATTATATATTAGTGATGATGACTGAGTTTATAACTAAAAATAAGATGCGATCTTACCGATATAATAATTTTCTCAAATTTGTTGACGCATACATGAAATACCAGTATTTTATTTGTGTAATTTAATCAAAGATCAAAGAATTTACTTTCATCACTTGAGAGATGAGGACTGAAATATTTAAGCATTATAAAAAAAAGACAGATTATTTTTCAATCAGCTAGCATTAAACTATGATACAACAAAATTCTATAATGATATTGAAAAATTCAAATTTTAAAAAACTTACATTTTCTGTTATATAACTCCTTTCATAAAAAAATTTTTTTCACTTAATAAGGATATCTGGATCTATTAAATAATTATGGCCATCAATGATTATCCTTCCGTGCAAAAGCTTCTACTTGCAGAGTAATCATTTTTATTTTAGTGTTTTTAATATTTTATAAGAATTTTATAATAAAGATGAATTTTTATTGATCCAGTAAAACATTCTACTGCCTTGCTCACATTATGCTTTGTTTTTAATGTTTTTTTTTTCTAAATGTTTTACTGTCTCTGTGTAGACAAAGTTAAAAAAAATTATATTTGGCATGTCATTCTTTTTTCACAAAACTTTATTTTTTCCTAGATTTTGCTTATATTTTTACCACCCGATTGAAAAATACTTAGTTCAAGGAGGGCACAACCATCTCATACTGGTATTTCTCTTGCTTCCTCCAAACTAACATTTTGTTCACTGTGCTTTCGTGGATGCTCTTAGCTGGACTCACACCAGACAGATGTAGAACATTGTCATTAAAATGAGCTCTTATGACTAGATTAACTGGTGGCCTTTGCATAGTGTATTTTCTTTCCATTAGATATGAACATTGACTCATGGATGACTCCACTGAAACTACTTTAGTAATGGAATGTGATGCCTGACAAGAGATTCTTGTGTATCAGTAAACTAGAACAGTCTACCTTGAACAGGCTGATATTTTATTTATGTTGCACTCTCTTAGCTTCTCTAGAGAGTCTGTTTCTCAGTTCAGTTTTCCAATTATTCCATTGATTTTGGCAGGACCAAGACACTCAGCCTAAAAATAGATCATGTGTATGACTTAATTTTTTACGATCTTCACACCAATCAAGAGTTGAGAACGCTTATTGATTGGACGCAAAATCAGGTAATATTGCAGAAGCATGCTATGGTGTAGTAATATTTAAACTTTGTGTATATAGAGTCACCCATTGGGCTTATTAAAACATTCCCCACCTTCAGATATTATGTTTCTGACTGTTTTGGTAAGGATGAGAAATACACATTTTAACATGAATTCTCAAGGAATTTTAATGCATAGTTTCCATAGTTTACGGAAAGCAAGCACACTGGATTAAGTTTGATGATGTTGGGTTAGTCAAAATTAGGTTTGATGTTAGCTGAAGAATTTTCTACTATTGTAGGATTGTGGTGAGTATTAGAAACCTGGCATAACTGTTCAATAAATGTTATTTTCTTTCCATTAGCTAGTATTTTGCTTAATCCAAGAAACATACTATAAATAATCTAGATTGCTTAAAATAGAGTTCCTTCCACTTAAATAAATTGATGGACTCTATCAACTGAAAGACTCCTCCAACTTATTACATATTATATATTATATATTACAAATTTTTTGAAGAAAAGAGGTTTTGCTTAAATTATATATGTTCTTTAGCACAGCATACACCATATATTGATACTTTGAGCCTCTTAATTTGTGTCAATTTATTGGATTTTTATTTTTAAATATCTCATCCTACAGATTTTGTTTATACAGGAATTAAGCATTTTAATTTTCTTGTCATCTTTGAAGCAATATATAAAATTATTCTCAAAATTTAGAACACACACAGAACAGGTGCAATTCTATCTTTTGATTGGAATATATTTGACTTGCTATGAAGGGTGAACTAACCCATCGTTTTAATAGCTTGATTTATGAGGACATAATGGTAATATGATAATGCCTACCAGTAAGAAGAAATGATATGATCTTGATAATAGAGGAAAATGATTATAAGATGAGAGATAATTGTAAAATGCCTAGTCTTCTGAAAAATCCTCACCAATCTGAAGCTTTTATAAGCTCTGAATCGTATTGGAATTAATGCTGTTTGTCTGTTGTAGAGAATTATCTTAAGTACATTCCAGCAGTCAAAGTTGAAATTCTTTGCAGAGGAAAAATGTACAATTTTATCCTGGAAAAAATAAAGTATTCATACCTCCCAAAGATAAAATAACCTTGAAGATTTAAATAAGAAAAGTTTCAAAACACAACTGCACATTTTCTAATGAAATGACACAGTTGTTTCCATTCTAGACAGCATTTTTACAAAGTTCCATAACTGAGGTTAATGACAATGTCTTAAGGGCATAAGTCTTGAAGGAGAGTAGAACTGGTTCAGAAAATTGAAGGAAAAAAAAGAGAAGGAAAAATACATTTGGATAAGATATAAGGCACAGTATAAGGCAGTAAATAAGAATAAAAGTGAAAATAGGTAATCAGATACATGAGTTACTCTAAAACGAAAATAAGAGGTATGTCAACATCAAAATCGGTTGTAAAAATGTGCAAATGCGTGCCACTAATTTTTTTCAGGCTATGTCCACATAACCATTTCAATAATAATAAAAAGACGTGTCAAAGCTTCTTCATACTGAACAATAGCAAATGAGTTTGCTCTTACATGAAAACATTATTATTTACTGGTTCTTTACGTAGTCCCTGGTGGAATTTAGCACAAATTTATGAAGGATGAAAGTGATTTGTATACTTGAAATAAATAAATGAGCAACAATAGAGGGAGCAAGGACTTCTCGCTTCTCACTCCTTTCATTAATGAATAATTTTCCACACCCCATCTAAAAAAGGAAATTTTTGTATTTAGCTCTTTAGCCAGTTGACAAGTTGACATCATCATAATGTCTGTATAATTAATCATAATCAAAATCACAATGAAGCATGGACTATGCTCAAAAGAGAGAAAAATTCTTATAAATTAGAAATTAGCAGAATACTTTGTCAAAGTTAATTCTAAAGTTTTCTAGTACACTGCCACTTATCAAGCAATCGTTTAAGGTCTATCTATTTCCTCAGATAGAATTAGGCTCTTCCAGGGACTAAAGATACACTTGAGTTAACAATATTGTTGAAGAATTTTAAAAAGCATGCTCACTTATATAATTTAATGAATATTTACAAAGTATCACATGAAAAAGATGATCAAACAAAGTCTTGGTGTAAGAGTCTTGAGAAAATAAAAAATTGCTACAGTAGGCAGGAATTATTCTTAAAAGTGAAGCATGTTGACTTTGATTTTGAACTAACACATATGAATCAATACAAAGAAAATAGAATCGGTACAATTTGACAGTGAGTCTGAAAATAAGCAAATTCTCTAATTTTCTAAAATAGTAGTCGTGTACTTAGAAGTGATTAGATGAAAAGCGTGAAAGGAAAGAAGAAAGAAAAAACAAGGAGGGTTTTGAGTAGAATTATTATGTAATGACATTATTTGAAGAAGAATATTTGTCACTTGTGGGAGAAACCAAAAAGGTTGGAGACTAAAGAAAAATGGGGGACTTATTGAAGAAATATCCAAATATGCAAAATTATCTAATCCCAAGGCAACAACCCATTCATATTCTCACCTTCATGCAGTGGATAACCTATCTTTCCAGCTCACTTATTGTACCCATTTGATGTTCTTGCTTTCCAGCTTGCACAGTTTACATTCCATAATGTAAAGTGACATTACATTCCATAATGTCACTTTCTTGTAGATACCACTTCTTCCCTTATCTTTGGACTCCCTGTTTATCATTGTTAGTCATCACTTGGGAAAAAAAAAAAAATCTATTGAATCCAAATCTTCCTCTACTCTGAATCTGCATCGGTGTAGTAAAACGTGGCTAGAGAAAAACATACTACCCCGCAAATTGGCATCACTTAAAAATAAAAATGACATCAAATGAGTCAAAAACTTAACCATGCTATTAAGTATACTTCAATAGTTCCTTGAATCTTTACATTTTCTGTATCCTTAACCCCCAATAATTCTTCCCACTCCTTATTCTTTACAAATAATCTTGTTTTTGAATTCTCTGAGAAAATTGATATAATCAGAAGGGATTTTTCACAATTTGAAATTCTAATCATATATTTTGGCTTCTTGACTCATATTTACTTGGTCTCATACACTTTCTTCTTATTAGAGATATTATTCTAGTATGATTCCATTGATCTTTTAGCTATGTTTTAACATTTTTTTTTCATATTCTACTGTGTAATTCTATTTGGCATTAAAAAATAAATGTCTCCTGTCTTAACCAAAGCTTACTTTTCCCAAAATTCCTCCAGTAACCACGCACCATTGATTTGCTTTTCATTGCAGCAATATTTCTCAAAAAGATGTACATAATTACTCTCTCCTATTTCTATTATTAAAAATGCTTCAAAGAAATTCAGATATGACATTACTATTAAAATTCAATTTGAAACACGTCAAGCTATCTGTGTGTTTAAAGATAGGTACAAAGTAATCGCCAAGTTCAGGATAGTACTTACCGTGCTGTGGACAAGGAGATTGTATCTGGGAAGACAATGGGGCTTCAATTGTATTGGTATTATTTGGTTACTATGCAGCCGTTATTTATATACCTTTGTATATCTTGAATTGTTTCAATATTAAGATAGGTCTGGATAGCACTGAACTAAAAGTGGCAACGACTATAGAAGAGGGATTTAATGAGCTATGCATTTTCCTTCACACACTCCAAATTCGCCAAGTGTTGTATTTTCGTTACCTTGCCTCAAGGACATACCTCTCCCACTCTTTTAAACAAATAACTAAAGCTTCTCCTTATTCGTGATTGCCTAAGAACAGAGAAGAGGTGAAGACAGTCACCCGAAGGTGATGTGGATTAACTTACCCACCAAGCCCCAGAGCAGATATCACCTGCTGTTAGGTGGAAGCAGACTGGGGTGTCCTCCAGCATGGAGTGGCCTGACCTGCAGGATGAAAAGTTGTGACCGGTTAACAAAGTTTTATCCTAAGCTCATGATCTTTAAGCCAATGCAAAGGTTTTCATTAGGTTTCCCACAAGTGGCCAGAGTCTGAACTTCTACAAATTCAATTAGCTCTAATCACGGTCATTTGGGTAGTAACTGAATGGGTAGGAAACAGTGTCTGAATATTTACTGAAATTAAACTTTCTCTCAACCTATTTGAGAGGGCCTCAGGATTTAATTCTATTTCAGTACTAATACAACGTGTCCCCCTCCTCCACATCCAAATGTATCAACTAAAATTTTAAAAGTAGCAACATTTTCATTTAACCAAAATAACGAAAAAACACAACCTGTGATTTCCGAGGTTTTCACAGTTGTTTCCCATGACCTCCTACTACAAAGCTGCTGAAGAAGTCATTTAATAGTAAGTGTGCATATTTGTCTGTATGTCAGCTAAGGGATATTTTGATGAGTATTTGCATATTATGCATTTAAGATTAATCTAGAAGGTAAAGACATTTTTAGGACATTTGTAGTATATCTACACCAAAGGATCTGTTGGCAAAGAGGGAGTAATTCATTTTATTCTTTTACAAAGCCCTAATTTATCAAGTTAGTTTGGGCTAAATATCTCCTGCCTTCCTCCTCATCTTTCTTTCTGCTTTATATTTCAAGGATATCATCATGCTTTGCAAAATTCTAGATGCGCAATTGAGTTATTGTCCTACATGATCTCTTCTCTTTAAAATAATTCATTTATAAATATCCAAATAAAAATGTGCCTTTTCGACAAAAATGCATTCTTCATCTTCTAGGCTATAGAAATATGACCAAAGCATTTTTTTTAAAAAAAAAACATTTTATTAACCTCCATTAATTTAGTAGCTCTGTTTTTAATAATGAGTAACAATGCAATCCTGAGGAAGTTTGTGTGAGAGAGTATATGTATGCGTATGTAATTACAGATACAAATTAGAATTCTTAATAATAGTATCATTACTTTGAGAGACTACTGAGAAAAATAAATGGAACTCGTTTTCTACTTATCAACTGCTGAGTGTTCTAGGCATTTATCAAGACACACTAACTAATTTTAGAGTTAAATAGAACAATCTTTTCAAATTGCCATGAAATTTAAAAATCCATAGAAGTAATTCTCTATTTAATCAAACTATAAAACAGTCCAAGATTCCTTGGTACATAGGATGAGAAACCATGATTCAATTAATAATGATGGAACGTATGTGACATATTAATAGAAGTACACACACACAAACACACTAATCTGATATAAACTATAACGCTTGGTTTTTGCCAGTGACTTCCTTCCATTTTTGATATTAAGTGCCAATTATAGCTGTAGTTTATACAATTTTTTCTAATCTGTATGTCTAAATACTAGTGCTTCATTTTTTTTTCTCTGCTTTAGTCATTATTAGATTATTAACCTTGAGACTTATCAGATAGAAAGTGGAACCATATAAGATATTGCCTAAACTCTACCATTTTGCAATTAAAGGAGCTACAAAATGCTAATTTGTCAAATTTATATCCTCATTTAAAAAGTAGAAATAGCTGTAGCCAGACACAGGTAAAGGCAATTTTTAAAAGTGATTATTCTTATTAATGATTAAGAATAAGAGCTGGAGAATAATTATTCATAATCTATACCTCACATATGTTTGTAGTGGAAATGTAACTTATCATCATCCAATTAGAAGCTATTCTGAGAGTGCAACAGGAAATTACATCAAGACAGCTTTCGTGGACAATTCAATATGTATGGTCAACCTACAAATTTCATTTTCTTACCCATAGAGTTGGCCACCGTCCCTAATATTTTTACATTTTTTTCCAAAATTTTAATAGTTTGTCACTATTACTAGTATTTTTTACATTTCTTTTAAAATTCTTTCCCAAAATTGACCGATTTTACTTTTTTATATTATTAGCAGAATTTTTCCTATATATTTATAATTAATATATTCGACACCATTGATCTTTTTATTTGACTGTTCTCTGTGGACATTTTTAAATGAGAAATACTGTCTCTAAAGGTACAGAGGAAACTGGTGAGCTCAGACACAATTCTATTTAATAAAAGATATTCTCAATTCTATTTTTCCTTATTAAAATACACAAATACTTAAGCCCAAATATTTTCAAATGCAGTTTGAGTTTCATTTCTCATACTTTCTTTCTACAAATACACAAGACAAAATTCACCACATATTTTATTTTTATGTCCTTTTGAGTGCTTCCTCAAACTTAGATACCACACATTATAGGCATTCTCATTTCATTTATTTCAGAAAAAATATAAAAATATCACACTTAAATAAGAATTACATCCCCAAATTTCCAACTCAATTTTAGATATTCCAAACCACAATACTGGAATTTCAAAGTTAAACCCAATATACAAACTCTTCTTTAATTATTTAGTTACTATATTGAGTAAACTAAACTTTATTTTCTACCTTGCTTTTGCTAGGATAAATATTAAGGTCAATTAGTTCACAAGCTTTATTTTAAATAACTCTGATTTGACAAGCTGAAGGTCTTAGAGCTTTATATATTAAATAATTTGATAAAATATTTTTGAAGCCTGATTTTAACAACATGTAACAAAGTTTAGAAAACTCAATGGTCAAAAAAAAAAGTATAACATTGTAGAAAACTTAGATTTACTAAGTAATTCTTCAAGTGTTCAAACATTTCTAAAATCAAATTAACGCAAGATAGCAAAGAGATAATTTGAATACTGTCGGAGTATTTTTTTGAAAAATAAATATCAGAATTTTTAAAATGTTAGTTTGGTACTTCAACTGTAGAGACAAAAATAATTGTGAATTTGTCAAGGACAGCTTGTATTTTAATTAGTGTAAATTGCTACTTTGTTTACTTACAATAGTGCATTATGTATACAACACAACCAATTCTAAGTGCATTTATTCATTACAAGTTTCTTAATGCAATAAGAGTACTACTTTTATTACGATAGTGCATTCCGCCAAAATTGACTTAATGTTTGAAGCCTCCGATAACATTGAAATAATTGGGAAGTTTTCCTCTCCTAGTGAGCCAAGACATTATCAGATATCAATGTAGGTTTTGTACATTCAAAAAATATTGGGAAACAATAATGAGCAAATTAACTTAGGAGATCGATCCTCTGATGTAAATTATATAGCCATCTCTCTGATTTTACTTCCAAAGGACAGAATCAGAAATCAAGTCTGTATAATTAATACATCCATCTCAAATTCAGAATCGTGAGCCCCCAAATTGCATTTTCTTCTAAAAAGATATTTTCTCAGCAATTTTTACACTTTAACATTTTTCAAAGCTTAATTCCTACACCGTTACATCAGATATATTCCTTGCAACCTCCTATTATACTTTCCCCTCGAGACCACGAACATGTCCTGAAAACAATTGATAGAAAAATTGACTTTAATAAAAGCTTCTTCATAGCTCTCTGATGTGGGTAGAGAAGCATCTTCTGTCAGCTTCTGGAACACTTGGGAAGCAAGAGACTTGTACTTTCATGCTCTAAGATAAATATAAACATGTAATTGTCTAGGTGCAGAAGGTTATTTGCATTTTATTTTAGCGAGGTAGACAATTTAGCTGCACCAGAATTTGGGGTGGGGGCGGTTTGAAAACTCGACAGTAGTTAGACTTGTCTTTAGTGACAGAATTGTCTATTTCTGCTACTGGATAACATTATGTACTTTGGTTTCCTCCTTGTGTTAAACGCCTATTTGTTTCTATTAACTGTGTATCTTCAGGTAATCTTGCCCTTGATTTTCTTCATTCAGGGTGTTTTTTTTCCCCCCTGCCCAGCTATAGCTAATCTGTAGCTCTTTTTTAAAATAAAAATTTAAATAACATATAAATATATAGAGAGCATTCATAAGTCATAAGTATACAGATTGATGAATTTCATAAAGCATAGTGAGCCTCCAGATTACAAATAGAAATTTAGTAGCATTGCAGAAGTCCCTGTTTCTTCATCTCCCAAATATGTTTACCCTAAGCATTATCATCTGTTCTTCTGATGTTTAATATAAAAACACTTTGCCTGATTATGAACACTATTGGGTAAATAGATTCTCATACACTCTCTCTTATTCATGGAGGTAATGAAGAGGCTTCTACCCTGAAATACAGTTATTATATTTAGAAAAAGGGAAAATGTATGTAAATATAAACAACCCACAAACATGAGAGCACTCTAAATAATAACATTAAGTCTGGCCTGATTAAATGCAATAGGCTTGTCCATAAAGTGAGAAAATATTTGGTTCTACACTTAGTATCTCATTATGTAAAGGAGGTAAAAGGAGATGAAATTTATCTAAGCTGATTTATTATAATCTTATATAAATGAGAATTATCCATATTCACCTCATGGTCATGTTTACCTTTTAAATAAACCATTCCTTCCAAGGGTAATAACATTTACTAACATTTTCCAAAAGTTTTAAAGAATATAGAAAGAAACTAGGCATCTGTATATTCTATATGGTTTTCCAAAGGTCTTTATAAGACCTCTAGGTATTAAAAACAGTTTTGGAAAAATCTTATTTTGAAAATTATAAAGCAAAAATGACAGAATTGACATCGCAAATGACTTTTAAAGGGCAGAAAACTTAATAGCCCTCTTAGATAGAGTCTATAGTTCACATAACAAAATATCAAGAAAATGACCAAGTTCACCTTGGTTTTCAAGGTCTCTTTGTTCATTTGTGTTTATTTTCCCATCTACTTTGATATTATACTTGTAGTTCAAACAGCGAGTTTCAGAGCAACATGATAGTGTACATATCCTCAATTTAATACATTTAGAAGTCATTACTAACAGTTTTTTTTCTTGTTCTAAAAATGTTGAAATAACCCAAAAGCTTTGAGGTTATAAAGATCATTTAGTTTTCTATGTCCCAATTTGTTTGATTATAAGGTGAGAACAATGTGTCTCATCTACTTTGGTCTTTGGGGTTTTAAGGCTTGATGAGTGCAAAAAGTTTCTAAGGACTTTACAAGAAAGTAGGCACATAAATAGTATTAACGGCATGTCTGCTAGATAGCACTGACAAATGTGTGAAACATTATTTCCAAATATCAAAAATGTCAATATATACACTTTTATGGGCTCTTAGCACTAATCCCTAAGAAGATCAAAGACCCTTCTCTTTTGTGTAATAATCTCTGGAAGCTCTTTAGCTCAAGAATTTTAAAATTTTAAAAGAACATACCCAAATGATGAAAAAATGTTCATAGCATTAAGAAAAAAATATAAAAGTTTGGTATAGACCTATAGCAATAATGTCAAATAACATGATAAATAATGCTTTTAAGAAAACTACCAAATCTTTTCTGAAATAAGATCAAAATGGAATAGATACATCTGTCATCTATAAAAATTTGTCATTTTAGAAGTGAGGAAAGTAGCTGGAGAAGTACTAAGATGATCTTTTGTTTTATCCTTTTTTTAGGAAGGAGTGTGGTCTTCAAAATGGAAAGAATTAAAAAAAAAATAGAGAAAAGCTTCTTACAAGAAATTATGCTGCCCTGAATGAATTCAAATCTATAAACTCAAGAAAGTTACTTAAAGGAGCCACTAGCGGTTACCCCCAAACCAACTTTGATGGTCTACAAAATAATGGGAAAAGGAAGATTTTTCAGAAAATTATAATGGGCCAATGCTCCAAATTTTAAAGAGGAATACTCTCATCTTGCTCTAGGTAGAATACCAAGAGGGTGATTTTTAATTTCTCAAAAGAGAATTAAACACTTAAGAAGTAATAGGCCTTTTATAATTAAAATTTATAACAGAATCCATCTGTCTTGACATAGTTATTTTATGGACTATAAAATCAAAGTGCAAAAATTTTAACAATTTTTCTGAATGCTTTACTAAATGACACTACCTTATTATATTTGAAAACTGAGCAAATTGTGTAACCTTCCTGTGCCTCTGTTTTTCCATATGTTAAAAGGGATTAAATAAGGATGACATTTAAAATGTCCGACTCCAACTCCAAAAGTTATACATTCTAGTATAAAATTTTAGATTCTCTTGACACCTGACAAAACTAAGACTCTGTCTATATGACTCAAGAATCATACTTTTGTTAATTGTCATTTTTTAATATTTTATATGCACATGGATAAAATCATAGAGTGTGGATTTTGTTCTACAGATTTTAGCCTATGTGCTTTTTTATACCTTTACATATTAAAAAAAAATGAATTCTTCCATATTTCTTGTCCCCTAAGCAATGATATCCCGAAGGCACACTTGTCCCTCCATCCCACACTTATTTTGCTATCGTTTTTACTTCTTCTAAAATCTGCCAACTCCCTGTTCTCTTTGCTTGAACGTTTGTGCCTTGTTCTCCTCCTCTGGTGCTCTTGACAGCATTCTTTAAAACAGTCTGTTGCAGAAGTTACAAGTTACCACCATTGAAATTTACTGAAACGGTGTCTGAAAGCAATGTTATCGGGGTTTCTCACCAGTTCCCTGACACACACCTGAGATCTATTACCAAATAATCTTGCAGCTCATACAAAGTAGATGTGGCAGTGATTGAGGGTAGGGGATAGAGACACTACAACAGTGATTTTTGTAAACCAAAGAATCACCCAGTGATCTTTTATCAAATAAGTGTGACCAGGACACTCCCCATACCAATTAAATCAGAATCTCTGCAGATGGGGCCCTGGCAATTGTACTTTTTAAGAGCTCCCTGGAAGAGTCCAAAGTGCAGTCAAGATTAAGAACAACTGTTCAGTAAATATATCCCTTAAGGTTTTCAGCTCCTTTGAGGCAGGAAGGGTTAGAAATCGAGCTTCTCAAGAGCTTGGTGACATAAAAGGAGTCACAAGGCCAAATAAGAGGAAAAAACAAAGCCATGTGACTGGAGTCTACCAATAGCTCAGGTCATACACAAGCAATATCAACAGCAGATATACAAAGACTTAGATGGAAAAGAAACAATTTCTTTTCAGTAAGCAAACCAACAGGAATGATCCCGTACTTCTAACGTTTTAGTTTACTTCAAGTCGGTCAGGAAGCCTCAAAAATAAATTGTAATTGAAAACAAAAAATCAAACCGATGAGATACAGTGCACTTCTTGAAGAACATTGCTAGTTTTTCAGAATCATAACAAACGATGCAATTGTGAATAGAATATTATATTGTAAAATAAAAATGCTAGAATGGCTTTTTATTTAGTTGTTTCTCCAATTAAATTACCATTTTCTGTTTATAAATAAGTACCTCTTCTATACTGATATTTGAACCATAGCCTAAAATAATAATGTTGGCAATATTAATGAAATGTTTTGAAATTTCTTCATGGCATCCATTTCTTAGAATTGGATCTTTTATATCTACCAATTTACTTTCTCTGATTTAATAACACCTACAAAAAAATAAAACTTAGATAGAAATGATAGTATTATGCATTCTTGTGTTCACAAAAAATAAAATGTTAAATGATCTTAATTTCTCTTAGTTTCTCAGCCTCCAACGTAATTCAATATTTTTATTGGAGTATATAATTGTGAATGACTGCACAGGTATGCATTAAGGATGATGAAACAGCCTGCCAATTACAAAATGCCACAAACATTATAATATATCAGTTTTAAACTAACATAGATCTTTCTTTAAGATTTGTTTAAGGATGTGTAGTTGTTTATATGGTAAATAGTCTAAAATGATAGTGTGCTTTTCTTTCTTAATCTTTAGAGGTTTTGAGCAGAGGAGTAACACTATTTGCAGATTTAATTACCACAGTGGAAAGGTTCTTCATGGGTAGGACAAGAATCCAACAATATCTGCAAATTTCTTTTAGAAGATACATTTGAATATGTGCTCTACATAAAAGTGTTTTAAAAGTCAACTTAAATATGTTATCTCGGGGTATTGTTTTTTGTTTGTTTGTTTGGTTGGTTGGTTGGTTGGTTGGTTGGTTTTTGCGGTAGGTCTATTTGTTTTTTAGTTTATAAAGTCCAGTGTATTTTCCACTGTATTTTCTCACTCCCTTATCTGCTGGTATCATCCTTAGTCATTGGCATGCTATCATGTAAGCAGATCCATTCATGTTCTTCAGCTGGAACATGAATGGAACCATCTTGTTTGTAACATTCACTTCTCATTTATATGAAAATAATTCATTCAGATTCACAATTTTTTTTTTAAAGCATAGCCAGGAAATAAAACTTCATTATAATAACACTAGGTAAACTCTGTCAAGTCAGGGAGTATGCCTGTCATCTTCCCCGATATATCCTATTACATTGTTCCATGCTGGGATCATAGTTTAAGCTCAATATATTAACTGTTCAATTATTTAAATGTCATATCCATCGCAATCATAATAACTATTATCATCAGTATTGACATGAATCTAATTGTTGTTAACCAATTACCAACTTCTAACTGATTAAATATTTACTTAATTTTAAGATAATTTACTTACTACATTTATGCCCAAACTCCTCGTGTGGTAGAAATCTGTGGTCAATTTTGAATGCTACAGACTTGTACTTTCCAAAATAAGAGTTACTGGAATGTGTGGCTATTTAAATTTAAATTACTTACAATTAAATACAATTAAATTTTCAGTTTGGTAGCCGTATAATATAAGCTACACTTGAAATATTTAACAGCTACATACAACAAGTGGCCACCATGCTGGACAAAGCAGATACAGAACATCTCCATTATTCCAGAGAAATCTATTGTACAGAATTACATTAGAGAGTAACTAGTAAGTGTCCCTCATGGCTCTCCAAATTGCATATTAATTATATCAGACAATCTATATTTTAAGCCCAAAGGGCTGAAACATGGCAGGTGAAAAATCTAGCCAAAGATTTTGTGTATGATTTAACAATCCAACGGGCAAAGGTAATTTTGTTTAAATAGTCTGTTTTTGGAGCTCTTGTGGTATAACTACTTTCCTGATTGTTTTTCACAGTTCTTTTTAGGAACTTCCAATAAATATTATTTATTTATTCAAATACAACAAGAGAACCATATCATCACTCTACGAGATTGGCTACCAAACTGAAATGGGTATATGCATAAATTCCTTTTGACTAACTTTTCATTTAATAAGATTCATAACATCCACACCCACAAAGTTCTGTAATTTGGTTTGTTGGCCGGAGTCTGAAAAGAGATTTATTTCAGAGAACCACGTATGATGAGATATTTGTTGAAATATGTTTCTTTGGGCATGGAAACATCTTTAAAAATACTTGTCTCTGTTGAACTGCGAACCTTCATTGCTTCCTTAGACATTTCTCCTTATTCTATTGTAGTCTTTGTTAAAGCTTATAGAATTGCAAAAAATTATAAATTGTAGACATCTTAAAACAGATTGATGTTAGTCAGTGATCTCATCTTTATTGCTTTACATTGGCACCTACTTTTATCTCCACCCAATCTTAACCAGCTGGTGATTTTAAAATGATCTCTTTTACTATGTATTTTTGAAATATATAAACCATTAGATAGAGCTCAATAAAAAAAAAAAAAAATTCTGTCTAGAAACAAGAGGGCAAGATTTGTGAGAAAATAAGCTTTTAAAACCATTGCATTTTTAGTTCTACAATGTGGGAGACTGGAGCAAATGAGTAATAAAAGGCAAAACAATTGAGTCTCCTAGGGTGCTAAATTAAGAATTTATAGTCTGAATGATGTCTCTGTACCCTCATTCAATTTTCTATTATTGCAGATCTTAAACAATTATGAACACAGATGACATAGCAATATTCGCTTATAAATCCGCAAGGGTGATAAATGGAACATGCAAAATTCATTTTGATAGTAATGTTAATTTGTCTAATGTTCTCAAAACAAAAAGAAAATAATGATATTTAAAGAAAGCAAGATTTCGAGCAAATGAAACTGCCTAGAATAGCTAATATATTTTTATTTTAAAACAGATGGGGCATTTACTATCTTAAAAATGGTTAGTAACTGCAGACAACATTCACATAAATAAACATTACGAATGTTCTCAGAAATAGAGAATGTATCCGGAGTTTAAAAAAATACAAAACAAAAGGTATCAGAATTTAATATTTTCATAATACATAATAAAAAATCATTTTATTAAAAAAATACTAGTCCCTGACATATGTATGGATGATTAAATTTCCCCACCAAAAAAACCCTTAGTGTTGTTTTCCTTTTCAAAGAATCTGCCTCGAAATCTATTTAAAATTATACTAGAGTAAAGAGCTGAAGTGATATTTCTAAGTCATATAAGACAGCAATGATTATCTAGACAGATTTTCTGTTTTATACAGCATGCACTTTTTTTTATCCTACCGATAAATAAAATCAGCTTCAACTGATCAACTACATCAGCTTATTGGCTTAAGGAGTCAGAGAAATTTTAGAGAAATAATTAGTTCCTTGAGATAGATTAGTCCACTAGTCTTTAGTTGCTTTTTTCAGTTTTGATTATATTCAGTAGTAAGGTGCCCTTATTTTTTTTAATAGAACCCTATTTGAGCAAAACCCCAGCACTATTTGCATTAAAATATGGCCTACTGTCTGATATGATACATTAGTCTCTTAGTATGGGAAATCACAGTAAAAGAAAACATATTACTTTTTTGTTAATATATTTTACCAAGAAATTAATATAGGTTAAAAAGATAATAAAAGCATGGATATTTTTAGTGCATTTTAATGATATTCTTCTGGTAAATAATTGTGATAATATAACTTAAGTAGTATTTTTTCCCAATGTTGTTTAATAGTTTGGCCTGTATTTATTTCTGAAGATATCAATAAAATATAAAATGAAACCTTGGACAAAAAATTAAAATGCCTAAGTTAAAAGAAAGATATTTTAGTGATTAAACTGAAATTGAGTTGAAATAATTAGAATGTTTCTGTATACATTTGCATAATCTTAAAACTGAGATATAGCTCATTTTTCCAAGTCCAAATATGGAGACTAGATAAAAATTTACAATCTGTACTATTAAATACATTTATCTATAGCTATAATATGTTAACAAATCTTAATTCTAAAAAGTAAAAATTTAGAAACACCAACTTTTAAGGGTGGTAAATATATACAAAATCAGACATTTAAAAATATTTTATCTAGTAAATAATTCATTATTGTATGCAAATAGATAAACAATAATAGTGAGATTAATAAATTTATTTCTTTTAAATATACCCCTATTCTTTATTTTATAACATTGATTTTATAAAATACAGAATAATAGAGTATAAAAGAGATATACTAAGTATATATTTTACCAGAAAAAGAAACATTTTAATCTTTAAAAAGATAATAAAGAAGGCATAACACTTATTGTTTCTTAGAGATTTTCAGATTAGCGATGGTAATTTTTATTTCACCCTTATATCTTTACAACTATCTAGAAATAAGCCATTCCTTTCCTGATGTCCAGTTTTATGGCTTAAACTTGATTCTTGTGAAGCTGTGTTTTTTTCTAGCTACCCTATCTCTCTCTCTCTATATGTGTGTGTGTGTGTGTGTATATATATAATATTTAGAGCTGCTGCTACACTCCTAAGTCTTTGAATTTGGCTGAGAATCATTTAAGTCTATTCAGAGAGAAAAGATTTATAATGCTGAATTCATCATTCAAGACTAATGTTCACAGAAAAAATAAAAGATGATACAAGCCTATCTAAATTAAAATACTGACTCTAAGAATCTCTATAAAATTTCTCTTTATGAATTCTACTATTAATATACTCTATAATATTTCTTTATGAATTCTGCTTACTTTTATTCTCCAAAAAAAAAAAAGCTATATATTTTTGGAGGACTACATATTGTCCTAAATTCAGGTGAAAAATCTTAAAGAGAAACATTTTTTTTGAAAGATAAAAAATTAGCATATTCATGCTCCTATGGTTTTTGTGGTATTTTGGAAATTCTCTGATTACAGAAACATTTTTTCTCTTTTTATGATTTATGTTCTGCTGCTGCTCTGCAGTATGACATTTATCGTATCTTCCTTAAAAATTTCCATAGGTCACTAAGAAAACTTCAAGAGTTAAAGGTATGCTAGGATTTCACATGATAGATGGGGTAGGAAGGGGCACTTCACATTGAACCAAAGAAATCTAACTTGTAGAAACTTTGCCCACACTTGGCCCCATAAATATCTAACAGCAGGGTTTTCCTTATCACGTGAACTTAGGCATCACTGACGTCCAGGATGCAACCCTTGGCTACAGCCCAGGCTGAATGGAATTGAAATCAAGTGAATACCTGTGGAGGAGAATGGGCCCAGAAGTTAATTTCACTCCTTCTGGTTTTGTAAGCATTTCTTATGAGATGAGAACCAAAGGGTACCAATACGTGAAACAAAGAAAACAATGAAAATGTTAGTAACCTTGAAAAAATGTCCTTGTGATGTTTTCATTTGTGATTTTGGGGGAAGCTGAAGTGAGCAACATTTAAAAGACTCTTCCCCTACAATTGCACACAGGCACACAACTTATGGGAAAAAGACAAGTAGTTTATTTGTTCAGTTGAGTGATACCCCTTTCCGACACTCTCTCTTACCCAAGAGGGTAGTTGAGCAATACTATGGCAGCATGTGCTGACAACACAGCCTCAAACTAAGGGGAAAGAGCACCCTGTACCCTCCTATACAGAGAATTAACTACCAATGCAACTTGAATACAACCCAAATTATTGCATTGAGTCAAAAAAAGCCACATACAAATAGCGTATGGTGTATAATTTGATTTACATGATATTCTAGAACAGATAAAACTAATACCTGTTTAATAAAATCAGGCCATGTACATGGGTTTGTGTGTGAAATGGTGGAGGGCATTGCACTGACTGGAAAAGGTCACTAGGCTATCTTCTGAGGTGAGGAAAATACTGTCTTTATCTTCATTTGAATAATAGCAATACGAGTAAATACATTGTCAAATTTTATCACACTATACCGTTGTCCATTGTAATTTATTATATTAAAAAAAATTATGTGGCTGTGTTCATTTGTTATGCAACCAAATAATTTAACTTTTCCCCCAATAATTTGATTCTCATTTCCAATATCTCTAAGAGTTTCTAGTTATAACTATCATTTTCTGTGTTCAATATCCTTCCTATTCTTTCTGGGAACATTTACCATGCCTTTTTTCATTGTCCTAAAAGATCTAGGAGTTGTCTTTTCTCCTCGTTTGTGAATTCTTTAATTTTTCGCCTTTGTTTCACAGTGATTTTGCTTTTCAGATAACTCATTTTGTTTCTTTGTAAACTGACCTTTTAATCTCTAATGAGAGTCAGTTCTTTTCATTATAAATGACTACTTGGGGTTTGGCCAGTGGCTTAGGCCTTAGTTTATGCTTTTATAGATGAGTTGCGGAGTTGATGGGTAAAGAGACCATGTTGTTGCCATTTGGGCTTACCCCTTTCTTTCTGCCACTTCCAGTGCTCCTTGATTAAAGGATCCATCGCTTTATCTTGTGGCCGTTCATCCTCCACTAAAATTACAAATCACACAGCAGGAGTTAGAGAGCTGCTCAGAGTCTGCCAGGCAGCTTGCCTGTTTCTACATGATCCACAGTAACATCCAGGCTTCAAAACCATCTTGAAACTGCTTCTGAAAAACTGTTAGGCTTATGCTGCATTTTGTATTTCATGGATACATATATATACTATCTAGGCTCTGGAAAGTACTTCATCTCTTTTTCTTGGTTCATTCCTATCATTCTTTCAGGCTTTAGTTTTTATACTATATAAACAAAGCAAACTTCCTTGACAATATTCTTTCCTAAGGTAATTAAGTTAAGAGCCTCTGTACTTCCTAAGGTAAAGTCACCCCAATAGAACCCAGCATTTCCTGTCACAGGAATTAACTAATCACTGGGATTACCAGCTACTTCATATACCTATTTCCTTGAGTAGACAATAAGACTTATAACGGCATATAACTCCTGCTTTCGATTTCATTTCCAACACTATCTAATATTTTATATTACTAAAAAAATAATTAAAGATAAATGTAAAAGGTGTTCAGTCCATTAGGAAAGCCAAACTTTTCTTAGATCCATTCAGTGGAATCAAAATTAAAACAGTCTCTCTCTCTCCATCTCTCTCTCTCTCTCTCTCATATACATACACACACTACATCCAAAGAACTCATTATTTCACTACTTATTCTGAATAACAAAAGAAATAGAGAAACAAATTGTTTCCACATTTCCAGGTACTTCCAACTATGGATTCAATTGCCATCATTAGTGTCCCACTAAGGTCCCTCCACATATATAACTAGAATAATAGATAAAGGTGCAAGCAAAATCTTTTAGTCTTGAAATAGTTAAGTCTGGTAAGCCATTTTGCTTAATAGAAGTAGAAAAGAAGCTTGACAAAGAATCAACTGTTGGAAATTTCACCCTAGCTCTGGGACTCGAGAATGGGTGAAGAGAGAGACCTCCAGAAAAATCTATGTGAACCTCAGATAATCTGAACTCTCAGACTGATTCAAACATTATGGTTGCAGGCAGCCTTCCCATTGTTTCAACTTTGCCAAGGACTTGAAATCTCATGTGGTTGAACCAAAACTCAGTAATCATAAGCATGAACTCATCATTAGACTAGATCTGGGTGAAAAATTTTAGATCATCTCATTTAGTGTAAGTGACCTGCACAAGTTCCTTACAGCATGGAAGGCAATTTGCTCACTGAATAAAGGAATCACCATATTTTTCTACAACGCATTATTATGAATTACAATAATAATATGAATAACAAAATTCCATATTTGATGAATGAGTCAGAATGAACAGAAAACAAAACAGAGTTAATATCATGAATCAAAATTCCAACAATATGGCACATTACCTACAAAATTATAACAAGGTCAGTGTGCAATGAAACAAAGCACCGCAGAGTTTAAGAGGAAAGAACAACCATATCGCAGTGTATACTGGTCAGGGTGTTAAACAAAAGTCTTGCAAGATTCATAATCTTAGAATAAACCTAAAAAAAGACAAAGGAAGTTTAGGCAAAGAGGAGAGAGTATTCGAAGATTAATGGTGGAAATGATTGCAACTTCGTCAGTCAGCTTTGAGTTAACTAGTATGCAGAGTAAATGGAAATTGCCGTTAAGGACAAATGACAGATGATGACAGAGTTTACAGGTAGAATGGGACAAGAATGTGGAGAGATTAGCTAGATAGATAGGTAGGTAGGTAGGTAGGTAGATAGATAGATAGATAGATGGATGATATTATGGATATATGTATAGTGAATATATATAGCAGATATATTATATATATATATATATATATATATATAGGATAGTATATAGTATATAATATATGTTCGTCTAATAAGAGAGAACAAGTAGAGTTACCTAGCAGATGATTAAAGTAAAATAAATACATATATACATATACACATATGCATATACACACATAGTTTTAAAGTATAAGTTTAGAAAAGACAAACAAATAAATATGGTTAAGGATTTGAAGACCAGATTTCCATTTTTAATAAAGTAATAATTATGCTTACGGTTCTATGAATAAAACTATCATATTTCTACATCAGATTTTAATAACATAAAACATAATATTTGTTTATATTAAAATAAGAGTGGAAATCTTATTCTTTCTTTTTTTGTATTAGCTGTTCTTTGTCTTTTTATTGTTATCGTTGTTATAACTTATATGGTCTGGCCTTTATTCTGAAAGGGCTATCTACATTCAAAATCCTGGCTATTTATCCATAATGTATTTAAAGCTAAGATTCTGCTGAAAATGATAGAAAGGTGATTGAGTTATAAGATTCTTTCTTCAAAAAAGTGGGACCCAAAATACATAATCTGAAATAGATAGCACAAGTTGCACTTTATGTTGAATAAGCAGTTTCAGTATCTTACCATATAAATACTCTGCTAAACTTATACTTACAAGTCTGGTTAAGGTTAGAAACAGATCTATATCAACTTAATGAACTCTACTTCTGCTGACATACTCAAAAAAGATTGTTTAAATTATAAGATGTTACTCTTACAGAGAACTGGCATTTTTAACATAAGCTAGATCTCAGTGTCATTTAAAATAGATCTTCAAGATGTCCCCTTTATTATACAGATTTTAAGGATTTATTTGCATGGTGTTTTATGCCTACAAATATAGACTCACTACAAGAGCTCAAATTAAATAGTTTGGTAAATAATTCCATTGAGACGTTTTTAGACATTTTCCATAGACACTCTAAAGATATCTGGGAATTTGAATACAAAAGGCAAATGCCACTGGACACTATCGAGAACAGTTCGGTTACATTTATGAATAAAATGGCAACCACCAAGTGTGGTCTAATAAGAAAATATGAAAGCCCTGCGCATTTCAGAAGTCAGGAGAATTCACAGCCACTTGAAGGCTTTTCTCTTCACTACGCTCTCACATGAATGACCTAGGAAAGCCCTGGAAAAGAATCCCTGTGACAAAAGACCAGGCAGAGGTCCACAACATTCACTCCAAGGAAGACATGAAAATGTGCCCAGATGTGTCTCCCCACTTCCTCCAGGTACTAAAATCCTTATCATACCAGAACAAAGATAATAGATATTGTTTCTCAGAAGGAATTCAGGATGTCATTGCAGGTATAGGAAGGAGACAGAATACGATCTGCTGAAATACTTAAAAGATGTGAGGGAGATCCAGCCTGAGGTTCAGGAAAAAGAGAGGACTTACCGGTGATGCAGGAAGAGATACTGAGACATCTGCCCTGACCAGATGCAAAAAAAACAGAGCTCCCGCACATTGCTTGTGGGTATGTGGCATGGTACAGCCGCTTAAGAAAACATTTTGATTGTTTCTTATAAAGTTAAATATATACTTATAAGTCACTAGCAAAATAATAACACCCTCTCCTCTCAAAAAAAAAAAAAATATCAATCTCCTAACCCCTGGAACCTATGAATATGTTAGGTTACATGGAAAAGAGGAATTAAGGTGGCAGATAAAATTGTTTGTTAATCAAATGACCTTAAAATAAGATTATCCTGGATTCAGTGTATGGCCCGGTAGGATTACAAGGGCCCCATAAAGTGCAAGACAGAGAAAAGTTTGAAGATGCTCCGAAGCTGTTTTGAAGAGTGAGAAAGGGCCAATGAGATGAGCAATGCAGGCAGCACAAACACAAACTTTTCCCTAGAGCCTTCAGAAAGAATGCATCTCTGCTGACATCTTGCTTTTAGCCCAGTGAACCTCGATTTTAGACTTCTGATCTGCAAATATGTAAAATAATAAATGTGGGGGAGAGTATGTCTGCACAATGAAACATTACTCAGAAAACAGAAAAAACATCGAGACATAAAAAACCTTGACTGAATGCCAAGTGCATTTTGATAAGTAAGTTACAAAAGAAAAAAATACTGTATAATTCCATTTAGGTGATATCTTGAAAAAGCAAAACTATACAGGTAAAGAATGGATCAGTGGCTACATTTAAATAAAAATAAAATGTGGTAAAAACCAGTAACGGGTGGCAAAATAATTTTATGTGTACTTTCAAAACCAAAAATAATAATCTAACAAATTCTTTAAAACAGTGAGAACATTTTCGTCTTTATAAAATTACTTACTTAATTTATGTTTTTACAATGTTGTTTACATGTATCAAAACTAGACTACAATGCATGCAAATTTAACATATAAGAAATAGCAATCAAATTATTGGCACAAAAAATGGATAGTGGAATTTTTTTTAAGAGTTCACATCCTGAAAGCAAACCTTACAAAAAATAAATTAAATGGATCCATTTTGAATGTAAAAAAAATACTGTAAAATTATTAGGAAAATATGTCTGAACTTATTTATAATCTCAATGATAGAAACCATTTTTTTCCTACATATAAAAAGTCACAAAGGAATTTATTAATATCTTCCATATTTTTTAAAATTGTTATAAATGTGGGAAAATTATGACCTTAGTTTATGATACTTTTCAAGCTAATTAATTCAAGTAGAAACACCTTACAAATTAATTTTTAAAAAAGAATGAATAGTAAAACAGAAAACTTTTCAAACTATATGGACAGATAATCACATAAAAGAAATAAAACTAACTGCAGAATCTATGCAGATGGGCTTATCCTCAATGATAATTAAAGCAAAACAAATCAAATAAAGGATTTTTTTTCTTTAAAATAAGGGCAAAGGTTAATATGTTTAATAATTCTTAGTATTTGAAAGTTTGTAGAATAAAATATTCACCTCTTCAACTTTTTATAGCTGTGCTTACCGATATGGTAGCCATTTAGCCCCCTGCGACTATTTAAAATTAATTAAATTTAAATAAAATTTAAAATTAGTTTCTCGGTTCCACTAGCCATATTTCAAGCTATAAGTGGATTGGGTTTATCTTATCAGACAACATAGATTCATAGAACATTTTCATCAGCATGTAGAGTTCTTTTGGACACATTATTCTAGAGAATAATTTCCCTATATTAAAAGTTAAAAAATACATACTCACAGACACACACAGAACACACTCATGCATACTTTTAGCCATACAGAGATTTTAGTCAAGCAAATTCACTTCTCATTATTTCCTATAAAGATATACTCTAAAAATTACATTAAGCTCTATAAAAATTACTCATAATATTATTCTCACAATATTATTTGTGACAAAGAGCATCACTAATGGAATAGTTAAAGTATGGTATCCCAAAACAACAGGATATTTAATTGCTAAAAAAAATGTATTTGTGATAACTAGAAAATAGTATATTTGGGAGAAGGCCTTTGTGTTGAGCAGAATTCTATTTCCATTTTCCATTCTCTGCTTGGTTTGAAATTTTTACTTTATGCGCATTCTACTTCTATTTAAATAAATTAATAGAGAAAAGTAAATACATTAATCTGAAAATGCATTAATCAAACAATATTGATCCAGCCAAAGCGATTATTGAACTGATAGGGCAAACTTTACGATAAGCCTAAAAAAATGTGATTATGAATTTTAAGACTGAATTTTTCAAATTATTAATCATAATGTATCCCTATGCTTGCTAAAAGAATGTATACGTTATTGGATCTTAAGTTCACATCAAATTCATACATCTAGCTGTGAACTCAAACTTTTTATTCCTCACTGAAAATTTGATCGCAAATTTCCATCAAACCCATTGATTACTTTAAAGACATTCCTGAGAACAACAGAACTAGAGTTTGTGCAAAAGTACCACAGGCAGTCTCTGAGAGTGGTGTTTGTGGAAATGTGAGCCCATGATAATACCGTTCTAGGTGTGTATGGTGGGGAGGGGTGCTTTACCAGAAACCTCACATAAATGTCCTTAGTATACTTTAATAATGCAATTTTCTTTCCTCAAAGACTGCTGAAAAATGCACATTGAAGATGGCTAGTTTGACTAATTTTCATTGTAAAGGATTTATTTGTTCTTTTTGAACAGCACCTACGGGTCTTTGAAGTTTAGAGAAAAGAAAAATGAGTGATACACTGGGGACCCTTGATCAATATCCCTATTACTTTCACCTGAAAGAGAAAGAAAATTGACAGTTACATTTGAAAAGAAACCTATTTCAGCAATGCAATTTTATGCATTCCCAGACTCAACTAAACTTTTCATTCCTCTGCTGTCACAAGAAAACCCAGTAATAATTTCATGGATATGTTCGAATCATGAAATATGGGATACGATATTGAGGTAAATGTGTTTCTCTAGAGATTTGCATGTCTGGCAAAGGCGATTTTATTTTATTCCATTCTGACTGTCCAGAAGAATTCCTTCTTAGTGAAACTGACATTTGATTTTGTAATTTTATATCTGATCAATGAAGCTTTTATTTATATCAAGGGCTTCCATGATGAGAAAATAAAAGTTTCAATTTAGAACTCCCTCTCTTATCAGGGCATATTTCCCAGGACTGACTTTCCATATCAATTCAATTTAAAATTTTACTGGATCGAATAAACAACTAACTAACTAAATAAATAAACAAACAAATAAATAATAAGTAAGTGTCTTAGTTCTTCAAACTTCTTATGTTGGCTGCAAAGTAAAAATGCCATCAGTTCTTACCACTTCAGCAATACCGTCCTTGCTCGATTTTATATCTTTTGCTAAATCCATGAAATCAATTTTAGTCCTCAGTTTACTTAATCATTCCAACAGCGTTATATGAAAGTGACATTTTTTTTTCTTAATTTTTGAAATTTTTTCTTCCTTGGCTTCATGATATTCCACATTTATCTATTTGTCTATTTCTTCTCAGTCACCTTTTCTGGTCCTTTTTGTAATATCTGACATGTAAAAATATCCGTGGAGTAGGTCTAAGTCCAATACTTTTACCCACACATCCACTCTCTGTTCTTCAAATTGATTTTATCTGCTCTTCATAACTTTAAGTGTTAGCATGATGCTGATAATTCACTTAAGTATACATCCACCTCCAGATTCATTTCTAAAGTCCATAATTATAGATTTGACTAATTATTTTGCATCTATACTGAGATTTCACCTACCTGTCTCTTCACATCTTGAGAAATGGAAATCTTACATTTTTCCTTCAAAAAACGGCCCATCCTATTAATTCTTATTTCTTTACTTCGTACATCCATATCCTTATGTGCTCAAGATGAAAACCTTGGGCTCATCCTAGAAACCTATCCTTTAAATCATATACATACAAAGTTTTATCCGTTCTGCACCTCTAACATGTCCGTGTTTTATCATCTTCAGTACCTTCAATCTTAAATAATCACATCATCTTTTACCTACATTTCAAAAATTGCTTCTAATAATCTCTTTCTGTTATTCAAATTCTCTGTATAGTTTCCAATAAAATAAAATCAAAGATCTGATTTTTTAACTACTATAATGCAAGTACCTATTATAAAACTTAACAATAGGCATTCTTTAAATATGTTTGATCAAGGAATAAGCCCATCTAATTAAAACATTACTTAAAATTCCTTCTTACAAAATGTTGTTAGTGAGAAAAAACAGTTGTATCAGTGAGCATAATTCAATTTATGCTTTTACATTTATGTTTTCTGCTGATGTATAATTTTCCCTAGTTAATATTTCTTTCATTTGGTACGGATGCACTTGCTCCTTGCTTTAGAAGAAAGAAGCTCTTTTTTTTTTTTTAGGAGTTTGATGAGTTAGATGCTAAAGTTCTGCCATTCCCTGGCTACACAAACAGGATAAGCAGTTTAACCTCTATTGCCTTCAGCAAGAAATAGGTAGAAAGAAGAAGAAAGTAGGACTGTAGAATACCTGTGGTAGATCGAATTCTTGTAAACAAGTCCTTATCTCCTCCCTGTAGTAGTATTACACATGCCCACTGGAGCCAGGGTACACACTTGTGAGCATGTATAATAAAGTATGGCCAAATGACTGCCTGTAGCTAAGCCAATGGAATATGGGTGAAAGTAACAATGTGCCAGTTTCCAGACAAAGACTTGGGCGTCTTCACATGTTTCCAGTCACAATTTGTCCTCCTTTCTGGCTTCTGTTATCTTCCATTAGAAGAACATTCTTGTGTAGCCGAACTGACAGACGAATAGAACAAACCTCATGTGTAATGTGAAGAAAATAGAATTGTGTACAAAATTTTGCGAATCAGTTCACACAATTTAATTTCTTTTAGTCTCCCTTAGAATCACCTACATTTTACCAGACTGTTCCACATGTGGTAATAACTCACTTTAGTGTAGTTTTGTATATGCATAGAATAGCTGCACCGTTAGTAAACAACTAACAGCATGCATGACACATAGTAGGGAGATAAAAGTCAGTTATAAAAATGAATCAGTTGTTTATTTATTTTGCTCTCTTGTGACTTTGACTTGTACAATTCGTCACCATGATACTGACAGTATTGTAGACCAGTCATTGGATTGCAGTGAATTGAACAATGTAGTACCACTCAATGTCCATATGGCTTCTGGGGAGGATTATTCTCAATGTCATGCCCTATCAAGCTATAACATCGACTCATATGAAATCCATTTTTACATACATATGAAAACATAATGTAATGAGTCCAAAAATTTTTTGAAACAATTTCACAAGAGATAGAATCTTTTATAAACTCACTCTTCCCTGCACTGAAAGTCACAGCATTAAAATTTGTGATTTTGCCATATTCTGCCTTCCTATGTACCACCACTTTGTTTTACACATCCAAAAAGATTTTTGAGAAAAAAAAATTTTTTTCTATATTTTTAATTTAGTTTTTACTTCTGGGTATGGTGATTAAGGCTTATCTAGGAAAGATTGGTATTGGTTATGATGAAGAATTTAAGAAAACTGAGATAGAAAAAAAGGTTTGTTATGGGAAGTGAGGAAAAAATGAAAACAGGAAAAGGCTACAGCAGAACTTTGCACTGCATGCGAGACCAGTGTAAGTTCAAAACCAAGAAAATTGGTAGAAAAGAAGTTTGGGGATTTTGCTCCAGTACACTCAGTGTGAGGCAGCATAAGTGCCAAATAATCTTAGACAACAAAAGAAAACTGAGTTTAGCAATGCTTCGTTAAGTTATTTTTTTAAATTTATTTATTTACTGGTGAGGAGTCCATTGTTTGCATATCCCTATCAATTACAAAGATTTTGTCATTGATACTTCCTGAAATATGTATTATTAAGAAATCTATTATAATATCAAACCTATTTTTGACACTATATATTGCCTTTTTGCCTTAGAGATTCCGATATTTCAGGAATCTACTTTCTAATCCTGGGTGAGAATTGCTGTTAACAAACGATTTGATGATGACCAGCCAGACACACACATAGCATCATTTGTTAGTACCACCAAAATATAAGAACAATAGAAACAAACTAAAATGCATTCTAAGTGATGTCAAGAATATGAAGAAATATAAACTATACTATATAAGAAATAATAGATGAAACTAAGATTGTTTAAAATGGATAAGAGACAATTCTGGTAGAAATGATGTATACTTAAAAGTTTTAATTAATTTTAAAATTAATTTAAATATGCAAATAAAACAAGAATCTTTTCATTAAAAAATGAATATTTAAGATAAACTTAAAATCTCCATTGAATACAACCAATTCTTATCTCTTCCCTTCTCATCAATAAACTTATGATTTGGGATGCTATCCTTTTAGATAGCTTTTATACTTAATATAATATCTGTTAAGAAGAACCTTGATCATCAAATAAAAATGATTTAAAAGTGTTAATAATTGGAACATTGGTACTTCCTTCTATGAAGGCAAAGAGATACTTTTATTTTAAGTCATTTTCTCCACTATTTGAGAGGAAGAAAATATAAGTAAGATTGTCCATCCCTCCCACTCCCCAGCATAACTAATGACTGCTTCCCGTGCAGAGAAAGAAATGAAAGACAGAAAAAAGAAAATCATTATTTTCAAAAACATTGTTTTACTACGAAAAATGTAGTAACGTGTTTTACTACAAATAATAAAAATGTGTAAATTATCCAACTCTTTAGTATGAATTGAGTCTAGTACTCCTCTTGTCTTCATACTTGGTGTGACAATTGTCCTTCCTAGCTAGGACTTTGTCTCTGACTATGTAACAGAAAAGGAGGGGACAAAGAAAAGAGACAGAGAGATACGGACACACTGACACAGAGAGAGAGAGACAGACAGACAGAGAAACAGAGACAGAGACAGAGAGACAGAGAAACAGAGAAACAGAGAGAGAGGTTAAATTTTTTGAATCAATAAGCAGTGGTAAAATATATTTTTATTTACTTTGAGATTATTTCCTTTTGTCATTTTCTAGCTTCCATAAACTTCATATTCAATCTAATTTGCATGGATATAAACTAGTCAATTTTTTTCTAAATTTTAGCCATAGATTACTGCGGTATTTTGTTATGATAGCTTCAGAAAACTAATACAAGTACTAATCAGCAAATAAAACATCAGATATCTACCAAAAATTCATTTTCTATTTCCTGCTCAAATTGCTGACTTTAGAGAACAGGCAAATGGGAGTGATTTACAATACTTTTTATAAATTAATATCACATGAAATAAAAATAAGAGAACAAAAAGTCTTATCCATGAATGAGTATCTTATAGAGTACATACATATTTGTCAAATATAGAGTACTAAATATATTTGTTACTGAAAGAAAATACATATTTATGGAAAGTTTTTTACATGTAATAACATGATTATTTAGATAACCTATAAACTTTCCCTAAATAAACTTAAACTATGTATTCTTTTCATTGTGTGATATGAGATAAAATAAACATATTATTGATAAAATTGGCTGAGAGGGTCCTAAAAAATTCACTGTGAGGTTACAATCTTCTGCTCTCATGCATATTTATGATTTTAATCATCTTATTTTATCATAATATTACTTCAAGGATTCATTTATTTTTAATCAAACACTTTTCACAGATAGCAAGATAAATGTAGAGAAAATAACCAGGAATAAGATGTGGTACCTTATTTCAAGGGAGTTCATAGTCAACTTTCATATGAAAGAGGAGTGAAGAACAATAGCAAATAAGTTTTATAGTTGCCAAAGTTATGTTCAGGATAAAGGCACAAGGAGTAAGAGGTCAATTCTAGAACTGAACCATAGACTATGATAGTTTGACTTGAAAATTAGCTAGGACATCTAAAAATCTACTTCTTCTGTATTTGGAACAAGACAATTTGAATCAAGAATGAATACTTAAATATAGCCCCAGAAATGGAACTAGCTATTAGTTGAACACTGACAATAGTTTGAACAGTGCAATTCAGAGCTGGAAACCCTTTCTACAGACAAATCTGTTTCAGCAGATGTTTTGAGGAGGATGGGATTTTATTCTTGATCAATGGTAGAAAACATTTACAGTCATCGTGGAAATAATCCCTAGGAAATTTAATATAAGGCAAAAAATAATGTCATGTGACTTGATGTAAAATTTTGCTTAGTCTTCCAAAATTACGAGTTTATAAACTCATAGCGATGTTCATTTTGTATATGGAGATAGAACAGAAAATAAGAACTAGAATAAGACCAAAGTAATTTTAAAATACATTTGACTTTCTCCATTAGGTTTAAGTATAGAATATTTCAACAAATGTTTCCTAAAATATTCAGATTTTAAAGTGTTATAGATGCAAATATCTATGTGGTGATTAAATGAAATAACATATTAAATTAATGGGAACTTTGTTATTAGGTATTATTTGTCCTTTACAAAGACAAATATAACAATTAATACAAAATAGCACCTGTCCATTACTCTTTTGGTAATCTTTTAACTTTTATTTTTCTCATAATCTTAGACTGGTAAAATTTTATTAGAGTTGGCCACAAATTTTGGGGTCCACTGATGTAATGGGGAACAAACTGCTTTTAAAGTTTTCATTTTTCTTTCATTCCCCTTCTCAAGGGGGGAAAAATAAAATATAATCCCCAATGTCAACACTATGTGGAACAAAAAGTTTACCATTGATTACAATTAGCAGTAAAACCAAAAGATTGGTACAAGACTGATAATTCCCAAGTTCATAGGCTAGATCTATTAAAAGTTCTACCTTCAAAAAACCCAACTTTATCTGTACAATTTCCTTTCATTATCCACACTCAAAAGACTATACATAGCAACACACACACACACACACACACACACACACATACACTTAGGGTATTCAAACCCCCACATAACATACAAATAGACACAAACACATTTGCATGATCTTGTACAACAGAATGTACAACTCAGACAATTTCTTAATAGCCACCAGTGAGGTTTAAAATTCATATAGGGACACATAAAAGCTTGCATTTCAACAATCTCAATCCCCATCTTTTCAGAATGATCTAAAAGGAACACCAGACTTCAATGTGATTTATGAAGACAAAGACTACTGTAACATGAATACAAGGTCAAAAATATCCATTGACCTTGAATACAGACATGTAAACAGATAAATGCAAGACAATAAATGTTATCACAGAACAATGTAGAAAATATCGTGGAAACAGAAGAAAAGAGTTAATTTTAATTTAAAGTTTTGGAGAAAGTGAGAATAAGAGTATATATTTGATTTTTACCATGAAGGTTTTGTTCATTTAATAAAGAACTGAAGAGAAGAATGGTAGTCAGAATAACTGGCAGGAACAAAGCTACAGAAGTAGAAAAGTTATGGAATTATATTGTGTGTTAATAATGAGTATTAGAGTGAAAGTATAAATTGCTTATGAAGATGAGAAAGTGGAGATATGAGATTAGAAAGGTAATCTAAAGTCAGATTTTGAAAGGATTGCTCTGACAAGTTTAAGGCTGTGAACCTTATCCTATAGAATAGGAAATGAGAAAATAGAAGGATTTATTTTTATATGTGTTTATTAGAATATATAATATATATATATATATTTATAAAGCAAATTTTAGAACATCAAAATAATATTGTAACTCCCTGTGTTCCTCAACTAAATCATATCCCTTTTTCTTCCTTAAAAAAGGTAATCTACTCTGTTGGCATTTAAAAAATACGTGTGTGTGTGTGTGTGTGTGTGTGTGTGTGTGTGTGTGTGTGTTCTACTACCTATATATGCACCTCTAAATGACATGTTTCAGTTTAGGTTGTTTCTGATGTTCTGTGACTTGCTTCCTTTTTCTCAAAGTTTTGTCTGTTTTCAGGTTAATCATTTGTGTGTGTGTGTAGCTTTGGTGCAATTATGGGTTCTTGTATGATAGTCTTTCATTCTCTGCTACAGATATTTATATACACATTTTTGAGGTCTTATGTGCAACATTTTCTCTAGAGTTTGTACCTCAGTGTAGAATTACCGTTTAAAATCTTTCAGCATTTTTATGTTTCATTAGAGGCCAAGGCTAAGATCGTCCACACCCTCATGTTCCCAATTACTGTCTACAGATGTGAAAGTTGAACAGTGAAGAAGGCCAATAGGGAAAAAAAATGATACCCTGGACCTCTGGAAGACTATCAAGTGCGTCCCAGACCAAATTAAGCCTGAGACATCTATGGGGGCAACAATGACAAAACTGAAGCTATCCTACTTCAGGCACGTTATGAGAAGGCAGGGTTTTTGGAAAAGACAATCATGCTAAGAAAAATAGAAGGCAGCAGAAAAGAGGAAGACCAAATATAAGAAGAACTGACTCCATAAAAGAAGGCTTAAGCATGAGTATCCAGGAGCTGAGCAGGCTGTTGAGAACAGGGCACGGTAGATGTCACTCATCCATAAAGTCAGCAGGAGTTGGAGCCAACTCAATGGCACGTAACACATACAAACAATGCCAATTGTGTCTTATCTGATTTTGTCCAAAGGTGACCAAACAAGCAACAATTGTCAATGTGCTGATGTAAAATACTGCACTCGACAATTTATTGTTTGGATTTATTCAGCCTACAAATTCTGACACCAATGCAACTTAGAAATAAATAATAGATAATTAGAAAAAAATCCCTTTATTTAGAAAATTTAAAATATACTTCTACAAATAGGAATGAAATAAGTTAGAGAAAAATAAATACCACATGGTTTCACTTATATGCGGAATCTAAGGAACATAAAGAACAAACTAATTAAACAGATTCAGTGATGGCCAGTAGGGAGGAGGTTTGGGGGGCTGGGAGAAAGGGTTGATGGGTTAAAGAAGTACAAATTAGTAGCTGATAGATAGCCATAGGGATGGGGAGCATGGCATAGGGAATGTAGTTAGCTAGGTGGAGAGCCAGAGGAGAGAAAGAGCAATTAGGGGGATCGTTTTATAAACTCTATAAATGTCTAACTAATGTACTCAATACTTGAAACTAATAAAATAAAAGGAAAAAGACAAAGGTACATCTATGTCAAGGTTTAGTTGAGAAGTATTCACATCACCTCTGAAACCCTAACAAGATACTTATTATTCGTAACTGTCTTGCCCAGATCTTTACACACCTCAGCTAATTACAAATGTTCTGATCTGACCGTGTACAATCACAATAAAGTACGAATTATAAATGGTACCTGAAAATGCACAAAACCATTGTGGGGATGAGGTTGGCAGGCATATGCTAAAAGATTATAAAAGGAAAAATATATATGTATATATAACACATAATATAAATACATGTAAAAAATGTAAGGTTGATGTTTGGGGTTTAATCCTGAATCTACCCCAAATTCTCGGCTATTCATTTATACAAAAATACGGGGAAATGATAAATATGTTGATGACCGTGAACCTAAGAGTACAGGATGATGTAATACTACAGTTTGATAGGAAACGTCTATAACAATGAGACAAATATATCAGAATTCAAGAAAAACCTTAAACACATCACCATGTGAAGTAGTCAAGTCGAACATTATAAAAGAAAAACTTGGAGTGGGCATTTTTCTAAACATTCACAAGCATCAATTCCGAGACCACAGCCAATATTTTAGTTTCTCATAAAAATTCAGAGACAGGACAGTTCAAAATAACCAGAAAGACAGTAATAAAGAGTAGAGTTATCATAGTGTATCCTTACTTTCTTTTTTCTTTACAATGTTATAAAGAAGGCACTGATTAGTAAATTAGAAAGTTGAAGCACAGAGAAATCATGGAACTTGAAAACATTCACATGGGAAGGAAATAAGAAATGGGAGTCCAAACAGCACAGCCTGACTCCAGATTTCACGCCAGGCGGTGGGCCCCAAATAAGTCTTTTGAAATAATTGGAAGAGCGGGAAACCTCGTTTTGAAGTTTCAGAAGAAAGAAGAATGTGACTCTGAAATGTATTTATTATGTCAGCTATAAAGTCTTCAGAAAATTGGATGCTTCAAAACGCAAGAAGATCCAGCATTTATCAAACAATAAAATAAAGAATAAAATCATAGAGTGAGAA
The DNA here is from genome assembly GCF_902729225.1 of Pteropus medius. Lineage (NCBI taxonomy): Eukaryota > Metazoa > Chordata > Mammalia > Chiroptera > Pteropodidae > Pteropus > Pteropus medius. Next base: position 7,549,245 of record NW_024348304.1, read on the forward strand.
AAGATGACAGAATGAGATAAGATTGTATATTGATCATTTAGGAAAAGATTATGATGACTAAAGATACAATAGAGCTCGAGCTGACATATGGAAAGCATTTAGTAAAACATCTAGCACAATGTACATATGACGGCAAATGTTAGCTATAATAATTATTATAATTTTTATAATTCATGTGCTCCTAAAGAAAGCAAGTTTGATCCAAAGTGTTATGTATTATTTGTTTTCCAATTGGCAGAGAGTAGATTGATAATTCTTGTCCTCTATGTCATCTAATGTCTTTTTTTACATCTTACTCTTGAGAGCAAATTTTTGTTCATGACTCCACTACTTAATGACTCCACTATTAAACTAGTACTAGTTTCTAACAGTCATTTCATAACTAATATATGGTGATATTTTTTTCTTTTCTAGTGACTTTTTTCAATGAATTATTGGAACTGTGACCAATTTTATTTGTATCCTTACTTTCTTTTTTCTTTTTTCTTTACACTGCAAAAATGATCTTATCCTCTTTGTCTCCTCACTTCTGGTTCTTACAAATACCCCTCCCATTCATCCGCTCATTCATTTATTTGATACACGTACATCAAGTGCTTATCAGAGGCCAGGCGTGTTGTAAGTGCTGTTTTGTCTACTATGTGTTACACTATGTTCTGGCATTGGATATGATGCAAGAGAATATATTTGAATTAAAAAGGAGATTCTGGATGCAAATGGAAAAATTCATAATAATCCGAGGGGAAAATTGAAAAAGATAATGAAACATACACATCTCTTCAAATATTTTCAATTTAAGAAATAAAAATAAAACGAGGAGAATAAAGCAAAGTAGAAGCCCAATTACCATCCATCATATTTCTCCCAATAGAAATCGGGCCTTGCTTGCGAATGTACTCAATAACCTAATTCATTACACCACAAGGGCCAGCTTGGGCCAAGTAACCCTGTTGAGTTATAACCACTTGGATGCCAGTCCTACCAGAATTATAGGAAGGAAGAAAATGTTGAAAGAAAACAATGTGAGGCAGAAAAATCACTCCTTAGAAACAGCCTTTTATTTGCCCTCAGTGGCCAAGAATCTAAAAGGGCAAAACACATGCTATTTCATTTTTAGGGCTGCCATTGTCAATAAGTTTAGACCAGACCTCACTCTCAGACAAGCAGGAGAGACCATTAGACACTTTTGTTCTAGCTTTTCTTCTTCTTCCCATCAGATCAGTGTGGCAACATGTCCTAAGTGAACTTTATCTTGTTTAGTTCACTACTTATGATTATGCTGGATATTTTAGACATTTTCTCTACGTCACTAACAAATACATATATTTCTGCCTTCTTTTCCTCACCTAAGGACATAAGTTACTAAAGACAGGGACTAATCATATCTACTTTGATATATTTTGGTTTGGTGAGAAGAGCATATTAGTAAATTATGAACAGTTTCTCATCAGTAGGCATTGTCAATTGTCTGTTAAGAAGCATACGGCTCCCACATGTCAGCAGGTGAACCCCATTTGTGAGGCTGTGTGCTTAACCATCAGGGGGCACAAAATTACAACTAGGCTAGTATGTTTCACTCAGTATACTTTGCTGAGTGAATTTACCTTTTTTGTTTTTTTTCAGATACTTCTACTTTGAATGAAGAATGGAAACATATAAGTTTCTACTTATTTAGTGATTTCTTCTGTTTAGTGTCTAAAAATCTCAAGAGATGGTTAGTATATACATGGCGATGCTTCTTGGTAATAATTTACCTCTTATTCATTTTGTTCCTCATCTTCTTAGAGTCTGAGACAGTGAAAACAGTAACATAATAATTCATTTTTAACACTGATACAGGAAATAATGGTATAGAGCAATCTTATCAGCGGTCACTGATAACGTCCTTCCTTTTATAGATAGCCTCCAAGAAACCAACTTTTATCATTTATGGTTCATCTTGAAGCCCTAGAAACTTATTCACTGAAATAAAAAGTTCCCTCCATAATTCCTCCAGAGTTCGAAAGTTTATGTTATTAGGATTTAGGAATTAGAGGACTTAAGAAAAATAGAGTCACTGGTGATCTTATCTGACTCCTAGAGCTTTTATTTCCCATATTTTATGTCAGATATATCATTGGATAAATATAATTTTGTACAGTGCATAAATAGGCTATGCAGGAAACTATAAACATCGAGATATCTAGGCATGAAATAAGTAGTGTCAGCAAGAATTGAAGCAAGCTGAAGCTTCTGATCTTCTAATCATGAGCAATATTCCATTCTTACTTGGAAAATCAGTATATTTATAACACATGCAAAAGTGTTTCTAATTACATAACAGTGAGGCCAAAAATACTTTCTGATAAAGGTCATTAGAAGAAGCACATTTTCCTAAGATGGAGATCTAAAATATTCTAGTTCACATCAGTAGAATTGCTTTACACACCACTAATTGTTTCCATTAAGCTACTGGCATTTTAGAATCATTGCTTAAACACTCATGGTGCATTTAACAATTATGAGATATATAACTCTGATATGAATATGTTTGATTGCTTTTGGCAAGTCTTTGTTTAAATAAGTATACATTTTAAAATACAACATTCAATAACATTAATGAACATATTCTAGAACCAGAATTAAGTAGAAAAATCATTGATACTAAAAATTCAACAGAAACAAGAAAAGAAAAAGTCCCTCATCTGTCTAGAATCTTAGTCACCGCCTGTCAAAAACAAAAGTGTGGAGGCTTTGATGAGTCCAGTTAGTGCAAGGCATGGATCAAAGTGTCAGACCGGTAGGATCAAAGGGAACAAAATGAATGGGTGATGTTGTGCTCCAGATCTGAAACCACGGCAATGATGAGTATCGCAGGATGGCACAGGGAAGCTTTGATTAGGGCACCTTGTTTGTACTATGCAGGCATCAAAGTGGCAAATGTGCCTGGATCAAATGGGGCAGAATGCAATGGGTAATGGAGCGCTCAGCGCTCGCTAGAATTTAAGCAGAGATGCTGATGACGTGGTGGAGGCCGATGCGCACATCCCCATCTGGCAGCTGGGGAGAAGAAGAGGAAAGAAAGAGGAGAGACAGTCTAATTGTAATCACTTGAAAGCTAGCTGATTATGGCACAACCAAAGGATCGAATAGCATTTTCAATTATTGCATGAGATGTGAAAACTAAACCACATTAATAACTGGATATCACCAATTGCTTGCTGTTCATTGTCCTTTATGTATTCCTTATTCATTCTAATAGTCCCGGCATGTTTTTTAATATAAGAAGATTATGTTTGAACTTACATACATGTAAATCTATATTTGCTGTGTGTGTAATATTGTGTGTGTGTGTGTGTGTGTGATCATTTTGGCATTACATGTGTAAGATTCATTTTCAGTTAAATTTCACTCACTGTGTTTCCAGAGATTTGACACTCACTGGCAATCAATTCTGCTTGCAAGTTAAGTCTTATGGCATCTGTCTAACTCACTTGACTCAATTCTCTTTTTTTCTCTCACTCAGGAGTTACTGTACTTGTAAATAACAAATAAGCATATTCTTGGATTATTGAAACATTTAAATAAAATATACTCTAATATTGCATAGTGATAATTTTTCAGGTAAAAATATAGACTGATGTTTCATTGTATGAACATTATAATAACATTAACTGTCTCATCTCTCATTATTATGACTAATATGGAATGCAGCTCCTATATCTGAGGACATATGCTAATTGCTTTATATTTAACCTCGATCATCTTTACTACACCTTCATAAGTGGGTATTGCCAGATAAGATAAGATTTTCTGGTGATTTGAGGAAGAAATGTATTTTGCAATTAGATGGTAAATTAATAATTGTAAACAAAAGGGCAGAGTTGTATTGTTTATTTGCAATTCCTCCTTCGTTCCTCACCTTTGCTCTGGCTACCTCTCTGTCAGAGGAGTGAACTCCCCCGCTCCATTGAGTGTGGATAGGGTCTTATGACTTGCTTTGGCCAATGAAATATGAGTAGACATAACCTGAGTAGAGATGTTAAGTGCATTCATGTTGTTTGGCTTACATTTTTGCATTTCGCCCTTCACTTTGAGAAGAATATGCTCCACATAGCTACTGCTCTATGAGAATACGCAGATAGATATGTAGATCAGGCAGGAAACAAATACAAAGCTTTTAGTAAAGACCAGCTGAGCTTTAAACTGAGCCTAGCAGAACCACGACCTACCCACTAAATAATAAACAAAACAAATTTGGTATTAATTATGATGTAGCATTATTTGGGCAACAGCTTGCCAAAACAGCATTTTGCCTATCTCTCTGTGCACATAGAGAGGCCAATGATAAAATATTCGCAATTCTTTGATCGAATGCATTTCTCCTTTTAAGCAGAAATCGTAGTTGTTACCCAGTTACTATTATTACTTCCTCCGTTATTATTCGACTCTCCTATTTTCCCCCAAAGGGTTTTGCATGGGTTACTAACTTGCCAAATCTCTGTAGAATGCATTTAGAGATTTGTTCTCACAAGAGCAACAGGGAGTGAAGAAACCTACTGCCTCTGCCTCTGGAGCATTGATTCTCACGGAGTGATGCTGATTGTACATCTGTTCTCTCAGGTCTTTGGGAAATCTGTATCTTTTTAAAAAGTTTATATGTGTTTTTTGCACTATTATTTTAAATCATTCTTGAAGGCAAGTTTTTATTTAGAACAAAATCAGATAATGGAGTCTCAAAAACTTTTTCTTCAATGTATTTTTTACCATCATACAGAGAGTTCAAATATATGGGAAGATTAATGAAAAGGCAGATTTATGTTTTCAATATGCCATTGATATGCTTCTGGAAGTGAGAGAAATCTCTGTCTAAGATGAAATTATCAGGTTATAAAACTCTATTTAAAGAATAGTTAAACCCATTGTAACAAAATTCTTTATTTAGTAGTTAAACTGATATTTGGGGATATAGAGAGAAATGAAAAAAAAATTAGGGTTTTTTCTCTTGTATATATGTACCACATCTTCTTTATCCAATATGAATTAATGAATTGTACACTTGAAACTTATAATTTTATTGAGCAATGTCACCCCAGTAAATTTAATAAAAAAGATGATAAGTAGAGTTAAAAGTTAGAAATCTAAGATATATAAGCATCAAAGCATAAAACCAAATAGTAGTAAATATTGAAGTGAAGAAAGAACAAATTCTGTTCATTCTTTTGCATGCTGTTTTAACCTTATAACCATAAATTACAAGGTAACAAAATTGATTTTTTTAAGTTATGGAATTAAAATGTCTGCCAAAATTTGCACCATATTATATTAATAAAGATAAACTAATTTAACAAAAAATGACAACATAAGCATAAATAACACTTTGATGAATTTTTTAGTACAAATTCATAACCTCATCCAAATATGTTTATTGATATCCTGATTCACACACACAAAGATGCCAGAAAGTACTCATAAAACCTGATCACACAATAATGATCAGCAATTAGTTAAGGCTCTTTCAGCAAGGCAACTTATAGCACGTAAAATTAGATTATAACATTGATTAATTTAGTCGCTCGAATTTGTACTGATTGTTCTAAAAAGCACTTGGCAATTTGCTAGTAAAAAGGAAGCTCATTTTACATAAATTTGGACATAGCATAAGTGAAATTACATCACCCAATTGAATAAAGTGATGTTTAAGATGTTATATTAAGAATGTATAAATTTATAATTCTCATTCCACATGATCATATATTAAGTGACGCAGTTAGTGTATTTCAATTTTCAAGTGTTTTTTTTCTTAATAAGTGCTTAAATATCAATGTGCAACTCACCCTCAGCATTAAAAGGTTAGCTCATGATAAAATTTAATAATTTAATTGATAAAATAATTGATAAAATTTATTAAAAAGATTAACAAATATGTTCATCATTTCCAATAAATTAGATTTATTCTCCAGTATAAAAGAAAATTTTAGAGCAAATTTAAAAAGTGCTATTTTCTCTTGCCTGTACCAGAGTATTTACACATGCATCATAATTCATATATTTTATGACATGAAATGACACATATTTTACATACATTAACTTTAGTATTATAACTGTGACTTAAAAAGCAAATATTTCCAATAAAATATACTTTAAAACTCATACATAACAGATAAATAGTAAAATTTTAATGAAATCTAAAATATTTGATGCTATATTTATGTTTTATATTTATGTTAGAAAAAATAACCTTTGTGATATAAAAAAATGTTTACAATGATTCATAATAACTTAAGGCATGAATCAAAAGAAAACTTTTATTTTTCTATTTACATTCACATTATTTCTTAGCATATACAGGGAATGTTGACACTACTGTATTTAACTTATTTAAGAAGGCTAATATTCTATTATCTAAGATTATTGGAATAAACTTATTTTCTAAAAAAAAGTTATTATATCTGGTTTAGTTAACACTACTGAAATGAATGTTATAACATTAAGTTGATATATATTATTCGATTCGAATTATTTTAACAGCACTTAGACGTGTATTTTTTAAACTGCAAGAAATCTGCAAACATTAATAATATAAACTCTAGTGAATTTCCACATCCATTTCTTCATTCATTTATTCATTTCATTATCATTAGTTTCTTATCAAGTGCTTCTGATGAGATGCACAGTTGCAAAATGAAAAGAGCAGAATTTAATGATCATTCTGATCATTTGTAAACATGGAAAATGTGAGTTCGCTTTTTCCTTTAAAGATGAGTTCATAAGAGACAGTGGTCTATAGTTGGCTTTTTTTGTATCACCTTTACCAGGTTTTGGTATCAGGGTAAAGTTGGCCTCATCAAATGAGTTAGGAAGTATTGCCTCTTCTTCAAATTTTTGGAAAAGTTTGAGAAGAACAGGCATTCAATCTTTTTTGGATGTTTAGTTGAATTCACTGGTGAAGCCACCTAGTCCTAGGCTTTTACTTTTGGGGAGGTTTGTGATGATTGTTTCAATTTCCATACTGCTGATCAGTCTATTTTGATTTTCCAGTTCGTCATGATTCAGTCTGGAAAGGTTGTGTATTTCTAAGAACTTGCCATTTCTTCTAGGTTATTAAATTTGGTGTAGTATAATTTTTCATAAGAAAAGATGACATTCTGCCATTTACACAAAATGGATGGATCTTGAGATTATCATCCTAAGCGAAATAAGTCAGACAGAAAAGTTGAAAATCATATGATTTCACTCATATGTGGGATATAAACCTGAAAGCAGCAAACAAACATGAAAAACAAACATAGCCTCATGGACATAGACAGTGGATTAGTGGTTACCAGAAGGTGCGGGGGGAAGGGGGTAAACAGGGTAAAAAGAGTCAAATATTTGATGACGGAAGGAAATCTAACTCTTAAGTGATGAACACATAATGCACACACACACACACACACACACACACACACACACACACACATATGATATATTATTGAATTATACATTTGAAACTTACTTGATTTTATTAACCAATAATTTTGATTAAATTTTTTTAAAAAGATGAGTTATATCAAAAGATCAGGCATAGTGCAGGGCATGTGATAGGCATCTGTGGGAATTTAGTAAGTATTAATCTTTATTATTTGTCTGTGCAAAGCCCCATTATTTGCTCTGGCCTAGCGGGCTTGCTTTTCCATGCATATAATGTGTAGAAATGGCTTAATGTTGGTAGCTTAGATGGAAATATTATTAAAATCAGAGGCATTGGGCTTGTTTGAACTAGCCATATGAACCCAAATCAAAGGAACTACTATTAAATTTAGAAAACCTATGTTTGCCATTGGAGCTGTTAAAACCCTTAGATATTCTAGGGCAACTTGTCTCAAACTGTTCAGATAAGTGTGAAGATTTACAGATTTTATGGTTGGAGGCTCAGCATTCATACCTACCACATTCAGTGTCTCAGAGTAACACCTTCAACTAACACAATGTTATATGTCAATTATTATATCCCAATAAAAACTAGGGAGAAGTAAAAAAAAAATTAAAAAGGAAGAAACAGAAAAGACCCACGTAACTCCAAATGTGACAAGGAATAATAAAGCTTGCTCTATACATTCAGCTGTCTGTGTCTGATGGTGCTTCAATGCAACGAATACTTAAACCATAGGGAATTGTACCTTGTGTGTTATCTGCAGCCTTGCTACCTAAATCGTAGTACTTAGAGACCTGAAATTAGCTTTTCCTTCATTTATGTGTGATTATAAATATAAACCAGGCAACCATGATGCCAAAAACAAAAAATTTAAATCTAGTTTTCATGTGCTTTAAAATTTACAATGAAAATATTTTGAAGAGCAAAGAGTTTTCTCTTCTTTAAAATAGAGCAGTATCTGTGCCTATTAAATTATTTTCATTTTATCTCTTTAAAATATCAGTCCTGCATTTTATGCCTTAAAGAGTTCAATCACCTGGCCAAGACAATCATTTGTTTTATGTCTGCCTTAGTTTTTATGTAGAAAGGTGCTGATATTATTTGTGGAAGAGGCCTTTTTTTTTTTTTTGGACCGAATATCAAACTATTACTTTTACAGGATCAATTTTCTTTATAATTGCTACCGGCATTAAGCATCATCTCTGAAACTGCTTCTAGAAAACTGGCTGATGGATTGGTATGCAGAATAATCAAAAGAGCTACTGGAGATAATGACATTTCTTTATAGAAAATGGCTTGAGGAAGATTTTCCCTTTTAGCAAGATGACTACTACTACATATGGTGAGAAAGTTTAGAAAGGGTTTTCCTTCCCTTTTTCAGCTTAAGGCAAAACTATGAGCTCACATAGGCTTTGTCCCTCGTAAGATGTTTGCTTTCTTCAGCAATTCTTAGTTTAATGGGCAGAACAAGAAGTACTGGATTCTGTTGTGTGAAACAGCAGGTCAGCATTCCCTTGTGTTCTGACTACTCTTGAAAAAAAAAAATCAGATTTTCTTGCACACAACAGTGAAAAAATATTTTCTTTTACTAAGTATGTTAGTGGTTTACAAGGCTGATGAAAAGTAACAGGATTAGAATTTTCTCTTTTTCGCATGCACTGTCCTCAGTTCCTTTTCACACATTCCTGAATGTAATGTGACAGTAAAAATAAATCCACGTTATTACTATACTGCGTGAACTTAAATGACTCCTAGCTTTATTTTGTCCTCACATGATTAGTGTTTTTTTTGGTAAGCATTTTATTTACTTATTGTCCCAAGCCACACCTTCATTAGCATTCCTTCTTCCCCTTACAAATAAATAGTAAGTTGTTCCCTTCGTTTCTTCTTTCCTATACCTTTCCGTCACCTACTGCCTGGGTCATACCCAACACCCATGCTATTTTATCCCTTTGTTACCTTCTCACAGCAGAATCGGGGTTTAGGATAGTAAGACCGATGTTGGTCTAAGGGAAAAGACTAGAATCCAATGCTATAGCTCAAAGCTGTCATCAGTTTTTCTCCAAATCCTGTGCTTTCCTACACACACACACACACACACACACACACACACACACACTTGCTAAACAATAGAGATATAATACAAGCCACATATCAAATTTATCCAATTTATCTAATCTACTAATCTATCTAGTAGTCACATTAAAAACAATAAAATGGGTAAAATTAATTTTAAAAATAAATTATTTAAACCAATAAATTCAAAATAATATATTTCAACATGCCATCAATATAAAATATTAATATAATATTTTTACCTTCATTTTTCCACCCTAAGTCTTCAAAACCCAGTTATAGTTTACACTTGAGTCATTACAGGGCACGTGAGCAGGAAGGGCACAGTGACAGGATTGGCTTGGCAGGAGGATGTCTGGAGACCAGCCACCCTTGTCTAGCACACCTATAAACTACCCGCTACCTATCCAATACATTTCTTTTTTCTTAAGTTTCTTTGATTTGTTGTTTTGTTTTGTTGTTTTATTTACCAGTATTTTGCCACCAGGAACCCTGATTGATATGAACTCGTATCTCTTTCAAGGTCTCCTCCCTCTATCTCTGCATACATTTAAACCATCCTTAATAAGCAAAATCATTATTAGTTTGTTCTAAATAAATTGCTATGAACTACTCACTACCTATCCACTTTTTTCTTCTTAAGTTTCTTTGATTTGTTTTGCTTTGTTGTTTTATTTACCTGTGTTTTGCCACTAGGAACTGATATGAACTCGTATCTCTTTCAAGGTCTCCTCCCTCTATCTCTGCATACATTTAAACCATCCTTAATAAGCAAAATCACTATTACTTTGTTCTAAATAAATTGCAGTCAGCCATGCTTATCAAATTAACAGCCTAATTAACTAGATATACTGCCGTACGTATAATGTATGGATTGAGCTGAAACGAAATGTTAAGGCTCTGTCTCTAGCCTTACTCTTCATTTCCCTCCTAAGCAGATTTCTTTTGCTACTATACATACGTATCATTTTTTTTTTTACAGTCTCTTTTCTCTTTTATACTTGCTTTGACTTAATTTTCATGTGTCTAATGACAAAAAGGCACACTTGGTCTCCCTTTTCCCAAGACATTCTTTATGCAATACTGGGGGTTCATCTGCAAAGTAAAAAACTGTTTATGGGTACACCTAAATTCCTAAAACTCTTCAAGGCTAATATCCTTCTGGACCCTACAAATTTTAGGATAAATTCCAGACTCCTCAGACTGAGTTCTAAGGCTTTTCAATATCAGACCTCTCATCTTTACATCCAGAAGTATGTCTAGGTGCCCCTCCTTTCAAAAACGACAGTCATATGATCTTTGGTGACACATTCCTGTCACAGAACAAGAATGCCTCACACTCTTTGAGTTAAAGATTTCATTTAAAAACTTTCACAGCACCTTTATTACAGCATTTCAGCATTTATTATACTGTATTATAATTCTTTATTCATTTTTATGTCTTTCCTTGTATGCTGAAATTTCTGGAAAATAAACTCAACAAATATCTGTTGGAGAAATTGAAAGATAAATAGGCAAGTCAGAAAAAAAAAACAGTTTAACAAAGATGTACACATTTGTTTTCAACTTCATTATAGTTGATAAGAGAATTACTCCACTCTGTGATCTTTCTTGGAGAAAAAGCACTTGCACTTTGAAACTGGACCTGAATCTGAATAACTGCTCTACCACTTAGGAGTCCTATGACCTCAGAGAACTTAACACAACCTGTCTGCAGACAAATCCCTCCATCTCTGTAATGGAGATAAAATGCCTATTACAGACACTGTAAACTGCAAAGGGGACATAACAAAGTAAATGTATAGAGTGCTCAATGGAGTGCCTAATGTTCAGTAAGCACTCATTAAATTCCACTTTGTTATTTATTTTATTTCTTGAAAATATTTAATATTCCAATTATTCAATAAACCTTCTTACACCTACTGTGCACAAAACAATATTGTTTGCGTTTGTCTATAAGTCGTAACCCAGTCCTTAAAACTTTCAGAAAAAAAAAAAAAACATCAGAGGAGGTTCCATATCCCTACTGGTGGTGCATTTACGTATGAATATGGCATTCATATATTTATGTACAAGAATGTGTGTGTGTGTGTGTGTGTGTGTGTGTGTTTGTGTGCGCGCACATGCGTGCATAGAGAAGGAGAGCAAAAACTATTTCTATTTTCCAAATTTAACAAAGTTACGTAAATATAAGCACTAAATGACAATAACCTTTTGTTTCATCATCTTAGATGTCCTGAAACAGGGTATACCAATCCCTAGATTTGTATTTTCTATATATCATTTTTGACCAGAAACAGTAAGGCCCAATTTGCTCACTTGTACTTAATTTGGTATTTTGGTCTTTTCAGTACTCTTTCCATTAAGACATCTAATATCTTTTTTGAAAATGTTTTCCTGTTTATATATCTATATCTATATATTTATATATATAGATATAGATATATATATAGATATAGATATAGATACACACATACACACACGCATACATGCATACATACATATATACATAATCTCTTCTAATGTAAATGAATCCACTTTTCTTTCTTATTACTGAGTGCTGCTACCTTTCATTTACTCAAATGGGTAAGGGCTAAGACTGCATCTATAGAAGCACTTATTTGAATAAAGAATAAAATAAAATCATTACAGAACCTTTGGTCTTAATGATATTTTCTGGAACAATGAGACTCACACTCTATCTCCTCAATTTAGATGAATTTTTAAAACTTTGTATGAACATATGTTCATTTTGATGCCAACTGGTGATGGGCAGGTGAGCCTAATCACTTATTCCTATTCTTAATCTCCAGATTTCTTTGATAATTCTCTCTAAATTCTTAATATCTTTAAATTAAACAACCAAAAAAAAAGTCTTGTTTAATAATCTAATACGATGCTTCTCTGTTGGGACAAAGAGTTCCTGTCCTGACTGAATTTTCTTAATTCAGTAAGATTTTAGTTATTTTAAGGGTATGTTTTCTATTATTCATGTAAGAATGAATTTGCAATATTTTTTCCAACTCTGAATTTAGTATTATAATCACATTGAGCTACAATTATACATTATCTTGGCTTCTCCATGACATCTGGTCTAGCAAGTAGTCACAAGGACAACCATGATCCTACATCCTTGATTTCTGAAAGATATCATGAAACACATAGTGTCGAAAAGGGTACATATTTGGTTATTATTTTTTAATTTCATTGTAAAAAATCATACATGTGAGGAGATTACACATGTTTAATTTTAAAAATACAGAACATGTTGGTAATTTAATGATAAATTATGCCCGATTATAAAGAGTAAATTATGTCAAAATATCCATCCCTTATAGGTACTATGTGTATTTCAACATTATCATGTTACAGCTTTAATTCTTATTAAATTACAAAATATATTGATTTTAATGTCATTTCAAGAACTAGTTCCTATGAGGTGACATTGCTTGGAAGTAATGTCATAGAGCTGACCAAATGCAGTTGCCAGGTATTGACATTTTAGGGAAAGCAGCACCTTATGACAATACTAATGGAACTCACAAAAAAAACAAAACACTAAATTAATCGACCTGAGGAATATTCTGTAGTACAATGAGAGAAGAAAAGTAAATTTCATTACATTCATGGACTTCTGAACGTGTTATGACATAATTGCACTTCTTGAAATGGTCCCTTCACTTTAATTCATTACCTATAAAATCAAATGCTTTGCCTCTTAGCATTTTAACATATAGTGAACTTATAGAGTTGACCTTGAAGTTGTAGAAATATAATAACTATAGGTATAAAAACTCAATTTTTCCACATTTTTTTTAAATTGAAGACTCACATTAATACTATTATTCTAAATATTATGTTGCACATTAAAAAAATGTAACACCATTATATTTAGAATCATATTTTCATTAAAAAAACATATAAAAAGATTATTTGTATTAATTAAAAAACAAACAATGATCTGTTGTCTTCCAGCATAAGACACAAAGGCCTTGATCAAATCTTTCTGGGCCAATATTTCTTTCTCCTGTTTTCAAATTAAGCACTGTTAAAGCCCAAGTCCTTTATTTTTCCAGTAATCTCTACTCCCAGTGCCAAAACTCATATTAAATTAATAATCACTAAAATAATATGTTCACAAACAGAATATTAGAATATAGGTAAGGTGTGATAAAGTGTAAAACAGAGGAGCATGACCTAAATTTACCCTGAGAAATTGCTCCTGTACTGAAATATATATATATATATATATATATAAAAATTATACTTGTTAACTAGGTGGATGAGGTGAGGAACAAAACAAAACAAACATGTAAACCGCCTGTGTTTGGAAAGGCCAGTTGAGATGGCATACCAATTACAAAGATGAGAGTGGTAGGAGCTATAGCTGGAGAGAAAGCAAGACACTTGAGCCCGTAATGGTGTGTCGACCGTGTTTATTTTAAGACTGCATAATTTATCCAAAGAGAGAGGAGAAGCTATTGAAAGTTTTGACTTTTTTTTTTTTAATGTAGTGGTGGTTTTGTATGGTAAATTTGCATTTTGAAAACATCACTTTGGCTGCAGTATAGAGAAGTATGGGAGAGGAGGTTAAGAAGAAACCCACCGTTTTCCTATTTTTCACACCGTTTTCCTATTTTATCTATTCTCCTATTTTATCTGTATTCCTGTTTCCTAGAACATCTGTTTTTCTAAGTGTACTAGGAAAGAAATGTAGCATTGGCATAATATTTATCTTTGTATAATCTTTTGATGCTAGACATGGGGACAGCAATATGAATCTGACTATTATCTTACTGAAAGTATGCAAGAAGTGGACAGGTAGTTCTAGATACATTTTTTTGTTCATGGGAAGATGTTATTGAACCTAATTTGCCAAAGCCTAAAGAAAACATATAAGGTTACCAGATGCCTAAGAGTATAATTACTTTGGAGTTGAGAGTTAAGGTCATATGTGCAGGTTTTACTGTCCAAAATATTTACCCATTATAATATGGCCTATCATAAGGGATGGATTAATATGTTGGGAAACAGCAAGCATTTAACCTTTTTAAATGTTTATAAAAATATATTCATCAAGCTGGGTTTATGTCACTACATTGTCTGTCCCCTTCTTCTGATACTGGAGTTTTGAGTCAAGCCAGATTGTCCTTGCTCATTTTACATACTTCCAGTGAAACCAAGGAGATCAAAACTACTAAGGAGAACACATATCACCCTAGAAAATAACTGGTGAATTGTAGCTTTCTACATATTACCAAGACAAATAGATATTCCTTCCTTCTTTTTCTCTAAAAAATAAAGTTCTGTCAGCATACATTCTATTTGAAAACTGAATTATAGGTGTATGTGCACATAAGTGTGTTTTTTCTAACTATATCTTTATTTTGTTAGAAAGTTAATATTCATTAATGTAAACGGAAATACATGAAATCGTTAATAACTGAAACTATAACAAGATTGAGGAGAAACTTCTGACCATATTGACATTTAAAAGAACAATTCAAATAATTTTCTTTAAAAAATTAGTAAAACAAGTTTGGTGTAAAGCAGTTAGTGAGGTTGAAAGAGGACTAGGAGTGAGTATAAAAGAACACAAGTAAATAATTTTCATGGAAAGAGAGATTATTTTATTTAATTGTATACAAAATTGTAGCAAGGAGAGAGCGGAGAGGGAGGGAGAGGAAGGATGCGATTTTATTTAATATTTCTGTTTTTATAAAATAGACATTTAATCCATCCTTGAGAGTGGGCATTGGTCCTTCCAGATACCACAGGAGGGAATGGATAATTTCAACCGCTCTGTTGGGGAGTAGACCATCCATTGTGTTTCAAAGGACAAAAACTCTTTTATTAGGATAAAGAGTTCTTGTGTTGGTAAGAACTGGGGCTCATTTTTTCATCCAGAACCATTTTATTGTGGCAGGCTATGTTTTAGATTTTGGATATAAAAAGAGCTTAAATGGATAAAGTCTCTGTGTTTATGAAAATTAGAGAATACTATAAGGCTAAATTAAAAAGCACATTAAAAGACCCAAATTAGGGACAATGGGAAGTGACAGTTCTGTTAAGACAATATTAGCTACTGCTTATTTAGTGTGTATTCTGAGTCACACATTGTGATAAACCTTGTGCATACCCTAATTGTACTCTCACAATAGCTGCATTTAGATACTGCTACCATATTCAGGATATAAAAGGTTATAGTATCTGATCAAGATTATTTAGGTGTTATATACGTGTGTTTTCAAAATCCACAAGTTTCTTTATATTCATCAACAGTGCTGAGTGATGAAGGCAGGTTGAGCTATAAGATGTCTGAAAAGATGCCATTGGAATTTGGGTGCCTCAGGAAGGCCAATATTCATAGAGTGATGGGTGAGGAAGTCAGGGGCAAAGGGAGAAGAAGTGAAAGAAGTGTGAGACAGCGGCAAGTAAATATTTCTTATTTATTCATAAGAAAGTAAATATTTGTTTTATTCATAAGAAAGTTCATTGCAAGGAAAATGGTAGTGACTGAGGCCAAGACAAAGGAGATTATTTTATCCTGAAGATATTGAGTAATGAATTTTAGGAAGAAGGAAAAGAAGTAATGCCAAGAGATAGATTAAAGAATACAGACATGGAACACATAAGTAATGTCAGAATTTTTTAGAGGTGACAGGCAGCAATGTGGTTGATAATATGCAGGTGGAGTGATCGCCTTAGAAAGGAGAATGAGTAGCTCTTTGAGGCAGAAGGGACAACGGTTAGACCAGCTAAAAACAACAGTCAAGCAAATAACTGCAAAAACTGTTGCTTTCCTTCAGAACAATATAAACATTCCTTATTCTGGAACCCAAGCTCTCCATTAATTTGCACTAAATGGACCTGAGCTCTCAAAGTTTCACAAAACAATCCTTTATACAGGATAAATCATGATATTCATTGTCACTGCGATCTGAATACAACTCCTGCTTTCTCATTTCAGTGTTTCTTTGTTGCATAAAAATTGAATAACATCTTATTAAGTATAAAACTGTTCTTTATGGAATTTGTGAGTTTCTGTATGGATCCATTGAATTTAGATTTGAAGCAAGTAACGATGTGAACATGTATATGAGCATTTTTTTGAAAAGCAGAATTTGTCTTTCTAAAAAAACCCACATATTTAAATATGTAATTGTTTTAATAACCAGTAGAAATGTAGCTTTGCTCAATTATGTGAAATTGAGTAAACATTTGAGTGCAAGATATTGTGTGAAACACTGAACATATAAACAGAAATTAATCACAGAAAAAATTTCTTCAGGGGCTATCTTAAATTGATATTTAATACATTAGTTAACACATTCATGTTTAGTCTCTTAGATTAAAATATGAACTCATTTTACACATGAATAAGTAGCAGGAGAACATAAGATAATAGACATAAGGAAAACAACACTTTTGAAAATCTGCTACGGGCCAAGCTCTATAGCAAACGCTTAAATCATTACCTATTTAGTCCTCACAATCACACAATAAGGTTTAAGATACTTTGGATACGAATCCTTTAATTATTGGAAAGTGAAAATTAGGCAACATAAATTATTTGTGCAGTGTCACATGACTAGAAAGTAAATTGGAATCCAGATTGTCCTAATTAAGAGACCAAGAAAGTATCTTAGAACCTTCACGTAAAAAGCCCATATGAATAAAATATATCTTTCTATATAAGTGCTGCCCTGGGAATGGAATTATTAGAAAGTTTGTGGATGGTAAAAAAAAAAAAATGGTGTATATAAATAGTAAGAACGCTCCTTCTCTCCACTATAGTTTTTAAGTCGTTGAGCCTAAACACTAGATAAGATTCTATATATCACTGTATGTATAAACTTAAAAATGAACACATACAGTGATATAAAGTGGGGTATAAAGCATTTTTTTTCACATAGAATTCAAGTTCTTTAGGAATCTGGTAAGACTCTGAAGTTAGTATTTGAAGTGAAAATGTCTCTGAATTTTCCTGTCATCCTGCATATCACGTGCGGTACAAACTTTGTTTTTTCATGGTCTTTATTCACAACTCATGAACTGAATTTAAATACATCCTCTTCTTGTGTCCCTTTTGCTTTCTGCAAAAAGTTTTTTAGTCTTTGCATGTATCTGAAATGCTGAAATTTCAATCTTAATCATTCTTCCTCTGCAAGGCTGTTAACATCAAACACTGAAAGAACTGTTTGACTGTTTTACTGACTTTTTCATAATAATTTCCTTCTGATTGCTTTGCCCTGCATCATTGTTTTCTTTGTAAATCTATCACCATCTGCCATGTTAGAAACCCAATAGTCAGACTTCGTTCAGGACACCAGGAAAGACAGAAGGCATTCGTGCTTGCTTGCTCTCTCTCTCTAAGTAAATTATATGTAAGTTGCCAATAGAATCTGAAAAACAGATAGTATTTTAATTTTGTTTGACGCTCATCTCTGATGATATTATATATAATAGTTTATTTTTTCAGACTTTACCAAATCTGTGCAGTCACATGCACACACTCATTCACACACACATACACACACGAAGCATAAAAGTTATTGTTTAGGGATAAATCAGAATAATGTTGAACCTTCCTAAGCTTACTTAATGATTTATTTTTAAATGTATATGAAGAGGATGTTTCATCATTTGTTATATAAGAAACTCATTCTATTTCAGATTGAACATGAAAATAAATCCACTTCGGTAAACATACATGAGAGCCATGCTATTTTCCACATAACTTCATCAGACATATACCCCATTTAAACTTTGCACACCTAATAAAATGGAGAACGTGGAAGTGCAGGGAGCACAGATTTTTTAGAAAAAAAAAAAGGCGGCTAAAAAGCTTTAGAAGAGAGATGACATTTAAGTTGGATTTTGAAAGATGAGTAAGACACTGACAAGCCTAAAAAAAGCAACATTTTAGGTAGAATTAATATTGTGAGAAAAGCTCACTGATGTCAAAATCTAAGGAAATAGCCCATTTTGCAGGCTATCTTTTCCTTGAACAGTATCTATAAACTATCCTCGCAAAGCTGACTTCCCCTCGTCACTCAGCTTAAATGTCACCTCACTTCCCAACCCAGCCATATCTCCTCACGGATGGTGTAAATCTTTATCTTAGCACTCAGTTTTATCTATTTTCTTCTTACATAGATCACTACCTGATGTTTTAGATACGGCGTCTAAGGAAATTCCTCAAAAAAGGTGTCATTCGAGCAGAGACCTAAATGAGGAAAAATGATAAACCACATAAAGCTATTGGAGAGGAATATTCCATCAGAGAAAACAAAGGCATGGATTAGCTCGATGTGCTCATAAAGCATAAGAAAGACAATTTGGCTCATGTGGCAGAGTAAATGAGGTAGAAAGTGTTAGGACATATGGTCAGAGGTCAGGTAATGAAAAGGCTTTTATAAATCATAGAAAGTAGTTAGGATTATAATCTAAATATGACGAAAGACTGTAGAGGAGATTTTAATAAAAGGAACAAAACATTTATGTGTATTTAAAAAAATGTGATTTATGGAAAATGAGCCTAAGTTTCTTCAGATAGTTTTTGTTCAACATAGAAAAGGAGAATTGTACCTATTATACAATTACAAACTGTTGGTCATGGTAAAGAGGCTACTGTCAAATTTATTCCACCAAATATTCAAGTCATTGATGTTCATCCACCTATTAGACTGATGTCCTGTATGCGTCGGGAAGCAGGATGACCAGTGAGTAGGATACCACAATGAACTAGATGAGAGATGATGAAACTTGTCTTGTCGGCTCAGGGCAAGTGAAGGAACTTTTAGGGGCCTTAACAAAGACATGGCTAGAAGCTTTTCCAGGAAAGCGAATATGTTGTACTATCAACTGTAGTTTTAGTCCTAAAGTTGTATTTTTAGTCCAAAAGCCCGTCTCCTAACTTGGTGATATAGATTGGGTGACTCTTAATAGATATGCTACATTAGAATAAACCAGATCCAAACAACGTAATGGTTTACTGCATCTTGGTTCATCTATCACAGGGGTATATTTGGTTCCAACTGAGATTTCTCTGAGAATTTCTCATATTAAACCAATAAGAGAACATCAGAAACATCCCTGTTTTAGACCAAAAGTTGCCTTCGCATTCAGAAATAGTGTATATTGAAAATATTGCTTACTTTTGCTTAGAAGCAGTTGGAATACTCTAATATGTATTAATCCCAGAAAGTATACTGATAATTTATAGGCTTTCCAGATACGATTCTAGATGCAATGCCAGCATATAGAATGTAATTCTACTATTTTATTGTTAAATAACTACATTTGTTTATAAATTTGTTTGGCCGATTTTCTGCTACCATGAAAGAATACTGAGAAATTTATCTTCGGTGTCCCAAAAAAGGTAAAAGAGATGTAACCGGATGTAATCTAGAGCTCACAGTTCCTTCCATAGAAATATATAATGAACAGAAATTTCTTTAATGAAATGGGTCTCCAATCCTTCGTAATCAGGTTTACTTAAACTAAAGGGAAACACTTCAGTGCCCAGCTGCCACCGCCAGTGAGCCACATCACCTCGAAGTCATTGAAAAGTACCAATTTTACCAGAGCTCATGAGGCACTGGAACATCTCTGTATATTTCTTACTATTGAATAAAATAAGAAATGAAAGAATGCCATACATCTTTGTTATCTAAATTCTTTTGGTATTCTGAGACTTCACATCATTCTAAGAAATCAAAATAAGGACTGAGAGGCAAAACTTTTGAAATGATTGGAGTAAAGACCTCTGAAAATCCAGTCTTTCATACAAGCAACAGAACACTGGCAAAAATTGTCAAACTTCTACATTCGGGTGGCCTCATGACATAACCTCCAATACAACAAAAACTGAAATAACTAACAGAAGAAATAGATAATTCCATAAAAGTAATTAAATATTTTAAAACACCTCTGTTAGTAACTGGCAGAATAAGTGAAAAAAATAAAAAAATCGGCAGAGATACAGATGATTTGAATGGCATATGTAACAGGATTGACCTAATCGACACACATGTACACGTACCCAACAACTGCAGAACTATTATTCTTTCCAAGTGCACATTAAATATTTAGCATACTGACCATATGTTGAACCATAAAGCAATCTCAACTAATTTTAAATGGTGAAATAATAGAGAGAATGATCTGCGATCACAGAGGAATGAAGCAGAAAAATAAATCACCGGAAGATAACCAGAAAATCCCAAAGTGTTTTCAAATTAAGCAATGTATTCTAAGAAACCAATGATCTGAAGAAGAAATCTTCCACAATTGAAATCAGATAGTATTTTGAGCTTCATGATTATGGAAATATAACATATCAAAACTTATAAGATGTAGTTAAAAATGTGCTTAAGAAAAAAGTCGACACGATTACAAATTCTGCAAAAATTAAAATTACGTTAACATCTTAACCCCCTGTAACTGTGAAAATAATTTGATTTGGAATTAGATTCTTTGCAAATGTAATTAAGTTAAGATGAGATCATACTTGATTAGAGTGAGCCCTAATCCAATATATCTGGTGGCCTTACAAGGAGAGATTTAAAAATACGGAGGAGAGAGAGACACGTGAAAGGAAACCATGTGACAGTGGGAACAGAGATGAAAGTGTCACAACTACAAGTCAAGGAACTCCAAGGACTGACGGCAACTACCAGAAGGTGGGAAGAGCAGGAAAGAATTCTCTCGTAGAGCCATCACAGGGAGCACGGTCCTATTGTCACCTGGATTTGAGACTTCTAGGTTCCAGAACTTGAGAGAATAAATTCGTTGTTCTATGTCAAAAAAGATCTCAAAATTAAACATTTTTTCAGATCTCTGGAAATTAGCCAATGATTTGCAACCATCTAACGCGCATTTATTTTTTTTTTAAGTGGCTGAAACTTTGTAAGAACAGTGAAGTTAATGGCATGTTAATTTGCTCTTTCCCAATCCTCATCTTCTCAGCTCCATGACAGCCTCAAAATTCAGCTAGTTTACAACCAGAGTCACTGAGTGAACAGCCAATGGAATGGATTTAAACCTCTCCGACAAGCCCTAGTGTCAGTGAACTTGCACTATCCGGCCCATCTATCAGCTCCACAGAAACACCCCCTCTGCCAAACTTGTTGTTGTGTGGCGTGCCTTGGATCTCTTTCAATCTGAAAAGCTTTAATCACAGGACACTTGTCGAAAAAAATAAAAAATGAGTAGTAATTGTTCAAATCATATGTGCCTGATGTTGCAAAACTAGTTGTAAAAAAAAAAAAAAAAAGAAGTTGCCAAAAACCATAAATGTAAATCTGGTGGATCAGGTTCCTGCAGGGGCTTTTAAATGCTCCAGTATACTTCTGGGGTACAAGGAGGCCACATGTGTGTGAGGGACTGTGAGCATGTCTGGGAAAGACCTGACTTTCCCAAGTCCGACTGATGTTGAGGTCACTCAACATCATGTTGAAGGCTAAGGCAGAGTTGTAAACTGCTAGAGGATGGCGGGCAAGGGCCAGGACAGACACAGAGCCCATCAGTAAAGGAAAAAGCTGGAGGACTAATTGGTTCAGGGCTGAGTAGTGATTTGAGTGACCATACATAAAGGGGAAAACACTTGAGACGATTAGTCCAGGAAGGTCCCTAATCAAACTAGTATCAATGATAGCAAATGATAAGTCTGTAACTTAAATTTTGTTTATGCCTTTCTAAAGGAGTGAGTGTGAATTAAAAAAAATAATAATAAATACGTTAAAAAAAGCAGAAAAAATTTTCCTAAAAGTTAGGTAGATGAAGAGAAATGAGAAAAGAGACAGGGAGAGGCAGCTAGGGAGGTAAGAGTAAAGCTACACATGAGCTATCTCGGAAGCCAATTGAAGAAAGGGTGACAAAAAGAAAGGAGTTATCAAATATGGCAAATGCGGCTGACAAGTCAAAACCAAGGCATTAGAGATGAGGTCCGCAAAGGGAAAACAGGTGGCCTGGACACCTTGAACTTCTTAAAAGGACTGAAGAGTCATGAAGGAGCATAACAGTGATATAAAGGTTTCCTTGGGCAGGGCACTAAATTGATATTAAAATTTCTGAATAAGCAGTACACATCTTGATGATAGGGTTTATTTTCTAGAGTTTCATGCATCATATAATGATCTTAATGCTAATTCCAATACAGAATATAAAACAAATTGAATTTTGAGGAGGATTTCTTAACAGTTATATAGAAGTATGTCCATAGCATGTCTAGTCAGGACAAAGGAAATCATATAAGAAATTTCAACAAAGAGAAATTAATAGAGGGAATTAGTTACATAAATGGTGGAGGGTGTAGGGCACAAAAATACAACTTGCTCATCACAGAGAAAATAACTGGAGGAAATGACTGCCCATAAGGCTGTCAGAACAAAGGGGGTAGGCTTGGCACATCAGACCTCCGAGGAGACCCTAGAGAGTTGGTGTTCAGAATACTGAGCAGGAGCTTTGACGAGCGGGTCCCGAAACACAGCATGACTTAGCCGGTGCTGAGAATGACGAAAGCAGCGAGAGGACGGCACTAATGACGTCTGTGAAAACGAAGGGCAGCTGCTGAACTAAATTGAGAAACCATAAACAAAATAGGATAAAGGAAATCCCTTCGTTCACCCTTCTGAAAGATAATTTATTATTACATAAATAGTGATATATAAATAGTGAATAAAATAATTTTCATTAGGCATGGGTATATAAATAATAAAAGTTACATTCATGACCATCATTAGAGAAACTATTATAGAAATTTTAGTAAGCACCCATTTATCCAAAAATTATCAGAAAATTGGGTCTTTTAGTTAATTGAACATTCTCGTTCATTGACATTTGTCAAATATATCATACATAGATTAACAGTGATCAAAGAACTAGAATAAAATAACATGCCCTTGACATCAGAATTATAACTTTAAGGCTCTTCTTTGCTGTATAGTCTGACTCTCTTCAGAATATATGTGCTCAGATATTACTTAAAATATGTCATTGATTCAAATCAATCAACAATTATGATTGTATAACATTTAGGAATAGAAAGTGAAGCTAATAAAACTGAATTGTTACTGACTCTTGGACATAGCATGGAGTTTGATTGTATAAGTACGTTTCTGAAGGAAATTTAAGCTACAAAATGTTATGGGTTAAAAAAATTCCATGTTTTCAGTTGTTGGTTTTTTAGGTTAATGGATTCATACTCTATCATGTTTTAATATAATGATAGGGCTATGCCTTAGCAAGATACATTTTTTAATCTAATTATTACTTCTCTCTACATCTACATACTTTTACCATTATACTTTTATTTATCTTTGGAATTTATGTGCTAGTAATCTTTTTGAATGTAATGGAAGTAAATAAGAGTTTCATATTTGTGCTTTGAAAACTATTTTACAGCAAACTGATTAAAGAGAGAATGTCATTCTTTCTGTTTTCTGTTGATTATCACTAACTACCGACTAGTTCAGAGAATTTACACAAATAAAACAGCTAATTAATGTTTTATTTTAGTTGAACCAAGACAGTCCTACTCTAAAGCTTTCATTATATGTTAGCTGCTGTGTATACACAATCGTATTTAATACTCAGCAAACCCACAAATTAGATATTGTCATTCCAATTTTAGAGATGAGGAAACTGAGCTCCTGAGTCAGAGTTAATAAGTTGAAAGCTGGTATCTATAACCAATTCTATCCAGATAAAAAATTCATTTTAGTCTGCTCCCACCACCACCACCCTGAATGTGTGACTGCAGTACCTCAGAGTGATCATATTTATGCCATGGAGAAGGAAATTTCTCATTTCAAGGACCGTTGATGAAAATTCTCCTGCTAAAAAACATATGGCCAATACCATTTAATTTTGATTCAGTAGAGTAGCAATCTCTATTTGTGTAGAAACATGGCATAAGTATCGAGTGACTTTTCTGCACAGTTTGGTTGTAACAGATACTCACAATATTAGTGTTTTTACTGAAGTAAAAGTTTATTGCTATCTCACATAAACATTCGAAGGAAGAATATTCAGGTCTGTAATGGAAGTTTTGCTCTGTGAAGTCTCCATGGACTCATGCTACTTTTATTGCGGTTCTTACACATGTCCTAACTCCATTCATAGACCAAGATGGCTGATCCCGCACCAGCCATACTCTCTGTATTCCATATAGTGAGATCGAGGAAGATAAAAATAAGAATAGATAGGAGACTTTCCTCTTTAAAGAAAGTTTATGGAAGCAACTACAGGACAATTTCTGATTACACTGGCCACACCTAAGTATGACAAGAAGTATAAACTGCTTTTGGGGTTGCCATGTGTCTACTCATTCATTCATTCATACATTCTATTAATAGTAATAATGTTAAAACAAATATTGGGAAAAAGCAGTAGTCTGTGCACATTTCAAAATATTGGCAACATACAGCCAAAACTACGCATATTAAAATTATATTATAGAAGGCTATTTGGGGAACTGAAAGTGTTGGGATGATAAATCATTAATTAGGCAAATCAATTTTGAAATAATACATAATTATTTTATCATATTCATAAAAACAAAGACTAGAATTTCATAATTTACACAATATTATTAAAACAAATTATTTCAAAGTAATGAAATTCTGAGTATAAAAGGTCACAATAATACAGTGATTAAAAACTCTGGCTTCTAAGATAGATACTGTTGACTTCTAAGATAGATACTGTTGGAATCTGCTCTAATGCTCACTAGTTGTGTATCTCTGGGCATCTTATTTAACCCCTTTGTGCCTCAGTCCTCTCATGTGTATAAAGGAGACAATAATATTACCTATCATATGAGGTTGTTATAAGGATTAAATAAGTTAACATATGTAAATGTCTTAAAATCACACATAGCATATAACAAGAATTTAATAAACATTGGTTATCTTTATAACTAAGTAGTTGAATTAATTTTCACTTTTTTGCTTGCCAGCACTTAAAATATATTAAATATTTTATCTTTAATAAAGTTTCATATATAATATGTATATGTATGCATATATGTATGATATATTCTGAAGTACAGAGAACGTTTTGAGAAATAAAGCAAGAAATCTTCATCTCCAATATTTCCAAGATAGAAAGTACTAATAGCCTTCTCTGGCTAATATTTAGAGTGGAAATTTATAGCCATGTCTAGAACTTTTCTAGGTATTAGAGAACATAGGTACCTGTGCTTGCTTCAGTCAGGATACAGCAATGTAAATATAATCTCATTCAGTTATGTAACATTTGCTGTGCAGAGTCGGTCTGTAAGTCCAAGACTTAGGGAAAGGTATTGCAAATGCTGTAAGGAGTTGTGGTTAAACCATACACAGGACTTCACATCAGTGGTAGCATGGTAAAATTTTCTATAATATAAACCCAGCATGTTATGCATTTGACTGAGTGTTTAACAGAAAGTAAGATTAAGAATCAATGCCATAAATTCTGAAAAGTAAAAGGATTAAAAAACTCCAGGACAAATACGAATCTACAGGGTTAATGGTCCTATAATTCCATGTCACTTACACAGTTTACATGTTTCCACGTGACAGAAAAAAGAAATATAACAGCAACCCATGAACCATCTGCATTTCATCACAATCACTTATTTAATTTTTATAAATTGAAATAGTGATCTCAATTTTGTCTCTGTTCAAAATTATAATTTCATATAAAGGATTTCCTCTCCCTCCGCCCCCCTCCGCCCTTGAATTTAGCTATTTTAGAGTAAAATTATGCTTTTACAACCAAGATCAGACATGAACTATTTTAAATGGCAAAATAGAGGATTTAAAATTAACTGTATAGAACTTTAAATAGAAATAGAGGGTATGCAACTGACTCTATAGGGATGTAAATGAAGAATAAATCAGGCCAAAAAACATCAGCTCCCTTCAGCGATCAGAAAAATTCAACCTGAAGCAATTTATGTCTTGAACTATTCAGAGAACTGCAGCTCTCTAAAGTGGTCACAGATATGCTTGCAAAATAGTTATTTCAGAGCACAATAATTTGAGAACTACCCCACACAAACTGAGCTCCACAACTGTGCCCTGAATTCAGACTGTGAAGTCAACCAATTTAAATCATGTCTTCTCTTTTTTTTTTTTTTTGCTGAGTAGATATTTTCTTCTTGTCTCCTAAATGAGCAAACTCTATAATTTTTAGTTTTTAAATTGTTTAATAAAGGCTTTTAACAAGGAAGTTGCCTAAAACGGGTAGGCCATAAATTCTGAAAAGCTGACAGGTTGATCCTGCCTTCTCGATTACTTGCTAGTGCTGTATTTTGAGCAAATAATTGGATAACACTTTTTTTCCCCCTCTCAAAAGTCTCAGGATTTTATGGTAACATTCCCAGTGTCAGCAGTGGCTTTATCAACAGTTACGTAAAACGTGAAAAATGCCACCAGGAAGTCCTGTTTCACACTTCAGAAACTAATGTTAGTGGGTGTGGAGGTGTGGAAAAGTAAGCTGTGTATTGTAGCAAAGTGTGTAATGGAATGTCAGGGAAAAAAAAAAAGAGAGAGAAAGAGAGGAACAGGATTCCCAGAATATCATCTGTAGATCTGTAGGCAGTGGACAAACCACTGTGACAAATGAACACTTCTGAGAAAAGTTTGTGTTTGCATCCATTGCAGGTAAACCTTTCTTCTGCTCCTAAGGTGCAATATATGCAATGGAGAATAAAAATCATTTTGCACATGGTAGATGATCTAATGGCAATTCCATCTAGTCTTCCCATGCCTCACAGGTGGAGCTTTCAGTAGGGCCATATAAAGCTACAAGAACCATCCATAAAAAAACAAAAAAACAAAAACAAAAACAAAAACAAAAAGCAAACAAAAAACAAAGAAACACTATACTAGGATTCTTTAAGTAATCATTCTAAGAGGCAAAGTAAATGGCCTAAAGTACACTAGAAATGAAATGCTATATTTAAAATTTTCCATGCACATTGAACAAATAAGCAAAAAAAAAACAAAAAAAAATGAATATCTTTCACTTAAAATGTATTTTGATTTAAACACAATACGCATGACTTACTATCTTTGTTTCTACATGGGACCTATTGCAAGCAAACACTTCAGTTATCTTTTATGTGAGACAGTCAAATAAGATACAATCTTAATTATCTTACAAGTGCATGCTTTTATCATATGATTATGCCAGTTTGCAGAAAATCTCTTCCTAAACTGTCAGATAGAAGGTGACTTTATGTTACCCAACCCACAATGCAAAAAAGAAATACTCTCCATAAAATATTTCATTGGTAGTTTAGCAAGATGGCTCCTATCTCTCCAATTTTCATCTTATTGATTGATTATTGGCTTTTGTTTTCAAAGCCATTTCAAGTTTTTACTACAAATAAAGTTATTACTAAGAACTGTTGTTTGGTTAGTTGTTTTTGAGCAGCGTGATGTAGGGAGAGCCACACAGAGAAATCCAGTGCTGTGAGGATGGGGGTGCTTCATTGTAGTAAGGTCAAGAGAACTCTACGAATAACAAGAAGTTGAGACTGGACATCACTTCCCGGGATGAAGACTTTCTAAGCCACCTTGGAAAAAGCACCCATCCACAACTTGCACCTCAAAACCCCTTGACAGGATGCCAGGTAGGAAAAGCATTCACCCTTAAAATATATTTGAGATATATAAATGTGGCTCAAAAGAACAATGGCAGAATTAGTTTCCACTCCAATACATAAAGAGCTCCAAAAACATCGCCCTATTCCCTACGAGCGTGGCGGTAAAGCTGAACAATCTAAAAATCAGCGTCTTTTCTTGGACCCATCAGGGAATTGCAGTCGCAGGGCACATTGCCACCCTGAGATCTAGAGAAAAAAGTCAGCTTGGAATCATAGTAAAGATCTCATTACTTGAAACAGAAGCCACTGGAGCTGGAAGCTGGTAGGAGGAATTAAATGGTGTTTTCGATGAATTGTTGGAGGCTGAGTGTGAGCTTAAGTGACAGTGAGAAACTCCTGGGGAGTGCAGACTTCAAGGGGACCCCATACATTCATGGAAGTTATGTTCAAGAACCCCATCAGGTTCCCTTGGTGAAG
Source organism: Pteropus medius (assembly GCF_902729225.1). Taxonomy (NCBI): domain Eukaryota; kingdom Metazoa; phylum Chordata; class Mammalia; order Chiroptera; family Pteropodidae; genus Pteropus; species Pteropus medius. The sequence goes on from NW_024348304.1 coordinate 7,577,795, forward strand.
ATGCAAGAAAGATCTCCTGGTGGCTCCAGACAAGGAAAGGAGAAGGGTCATCCATATTAATCTCACCACTACAGAACTAGCAGATAACCTGTGCAGAAGAATTTCAAATAATGTACACAGATACTCTGCCATCGAGAAAGTGAATTATGATGTCCTCCGTTCCATACTGGGGACTGCGCATCGTGACTTTCCTCCAAAGAGGACAGTATGAAAAGGAGGAGGGGTGGAGTGACTTTACAGTGCAGAAAGCTGGCAAAAACCATCTCAATGCGTGTGATCACGGTAAACAACAGTGATAAAGTCATACCGATAGTATGCGGCCTTAATATAATGTGACGAGAAATGTAATATAACTCAATGGTACCACAAGTGAATTCACCTGGCTCAATCAGTAGACAAACCTCAGGCAAGTCCTTACTGGGAAACATTGTACAAAATTCCTGACCAGTAATGGTCAAAAGTGTCATGGTCATGTAAAACAAGGGAATTCTGAATGACTGACACGACCTATAGGTTTCCATGGATGTGTGATGACTACTAAACATTATGTATTATCCCAGATTTGATCTCAGAACAGACAAACCGTATTAAGGAAAAAGAGAAAATCCGAATAAATTCTGAACTCTAGTTAATAATAATGTAGCAATGTCAGTTCATTAACTGTGATAAATGTACCTTACCAATGTAAGATGTTAATAAATGAGAAATCTAGGAGCGGGATAGATAAGCGATCTCTGAACTAGCTTTGCATTAATTCTGCAATTCAAAACTGTCCTAAATTTTTAAAAATTTTTATTTAAAAAAAACAGCAGTTTCTGAAATGAAAGTATGATTGAGTCCAATGCAGTGTACATTTTCTCATTCACGCTAGGGGCTTTTGCAGAATTTTGGGGGGATGGACCATTGAGACTGAGTAAATACGGCTCTAATACCATTAGATCCTTTAGAAAAAGAAAAGCTTTTTTATACTTTAGATATGTATGATATACTTGTTCCCCTGCCCATGAATTCAGCCAAGTGACTAATGGTGCAGAAAAGAAAAGCAGTTATGACAAAATCAACAATAGGCATACCAAACATATCAGCACATGACATCAAAGATGAGGTCACCAGCAATCAAAGATGAAGTGATAAATGTTAACATGCTGAGAAATTGTGGTCCCCACCTGACTGAAGCACATGCTAGAAATCCAATATGGACTGTTGAGAATTAACTTGCATGTACTCTGTGGTTACTGTTATCATGACATTATTATATCCCTGGCTGATATGGCTTGAAGAAATTTGCATTGCAAACTAAAGATTAATGTAATAGACAAAACAAAAACAAAAGCAATACGACAAAACTAACAGAACAGAAGAGTCAATATATTGCAAAGGCAAATTCCCTATTTATTATTATTATTGAATTTATTGGAGTAACTGGTTAATAACATTATATAAATTTCATGTGTACAGTTTTATAATATAACATCTGTGTACTCTATTACATGCTTATCATTGGAAATCTAGTCTTCTTATGTCACCTTGTATTTAGCCCCTTTTCCCTATTTTTTTATTCTAAATCTACATCAATTAACACAAAGAAAATTTCATAAACCTTAAAGAATTCAAAGAAAAAAAAATCTGTGTTCAACATAGTGTCAGTGTCACCCCCTTTAGTGTCCTTTGCTTACTGCACAGAGAGATCAGGACCTGTATTTCCCTAAACATAGTTCTGGGGTGGGACCATCCAATGTGAGACACTTGTGCCAGATTTAGAAGGTGAAAGTAAATCTCTGAGGCAGATGCAGGTAGATCTTACACAGAAGGTGAGCTTTAAGACTCATGTGCTCTGGTGCTGTCAGCAGTGGAGAAAGGAAATGAGAATGCTGAGGTCACCACCACTTTAGGGACTGGCCAGGATAATGACCTGCTTCAACAGCTAAGGATATCCCGATGAGATGGATGAAACTACTGCGGCTTCCACTTGGTTGCCTGTGAATCAGCTGCTTTTAAGAACTTCCTCCCAGACGTTTTTCACCTAACCCTCCAACAACAGTTGGGTAAGCCCCAAATGGCCTGTATCAAGCCCCTCCTTCTCGGAAACAATAGAGTAGCCATTGTTTTCCTGACTGACATATGACATTTCAACTGAATGGAGAACACCAAGGTACATATTAAAATGCTGCAAAGTTCTAAAATCACTCTTAGGATTTGAAAGAAATGTATTCTAATTTGTGGCTTTTACTACCTTAGAATCACATTGATTAATTTAATATTTCTAGACACCCACTTCCTTATCTCTCAAATGAGGACATTGGCCAAGAACCTTTCTTGTTCTGTCACTCTACAAGTTCAGGACATTAAGATTAATTTGGTTAGAGAGTAGATAACAAAGACTAATATCTTTCCTTATAAATATTGTTGGCCTAGTCAATCTAACAAAAAAGATAACTTGTTTTGACATAATAAATCACCTTTGTCTTCTAAAGTTAACTTTGCTTTTTAGTAAAATATAAAAGAAAATGGACACATTCTGCCTAGTCATGTCGAATCTTTTGTATTTCTCATGCACATGATGAATTCTGATGATTTCATATTTGATGTCTTTACACTGGCAGCAAACATGTAAGCTGACTTTTCAGAATAAGAAATGATTAACCAATATTCTATTTTAATTGTGTACCTTGATGCTGTTTAAACCCTAGAAAGTGTAACGCTCTATAGAATTTGGTCGCACTTCAAATATGAGTCTCTGTCCAATTATTTCTTATGTCTGCTGTAACAGATTCCCACGGATTGGTGACTTAAGACAACACACATTTATTTTCTTATAGTTCTATAGGTCAGAAGTCTGAAATGGGTTTTACTGGGCAGAAATCGAAGTGTCAGCCGGTTGTACTCCCTGATAAGGCTCTCGGGGAGACTCGTGTCCTTGCCTTTTCTAGCTTCCTGAGCCAGCAAGATGGTATTGTACTTCAATGCCCACATTGTCTTATCTGTTCTGTGTGGTCAAATCTCTCTCAGCTCCCTCCATAAAGTCACATGTGGTTATATCCAGAACCCACTGGGATAATTCAGGATAATCTCTTCATCACAAAATCTTTAACAAATATATCTGCAAAGTCAGTTGTGCCTATTGTTTGCCCACAGTTTTACCACACAGGGTAGCATTCACAGTCTCCAGTGGTTCCAACTTGGATATCACTGGGGGCCATAATTCAGCATAATACATCAATCTTGCATTTACAGTTGCAAACTGCTTAGTACTTCTGTTCCTAGACAATGTCTTCTTCCAGAGAAGGAAGCAAAAAAATAAAAAAATGGGTAGTACATACACACAAAAGAAGCCAATAGGGTAGAACAACCAACTTAAAATCCAAAAGTATTCGTTTAACTCAAATAATGGCAGAAAAGGAAGAAAAAGGGAATAAAGAACAGAGCAAATATCTTAAATCCCCAAATTACGTTAAATGATATGTAACTGGTATATATACTCCAATTAAAAGAAAAGACAGACAATGTCAGAATAAAGGAAAAATATACAATTACATGTTTCCAATTGATGCATTTTAAATATAAAGACATTAAAAAATTAAAGTAAAATTATGAAAAAAGGTATAGCATGGAAACTTGAACTCAAAAAGTTAATATGTCTCAATTAGCATCAGCAAAATGAGAGTTTAGGACAAGAAGTACTACCAGAGCTAAGGAGGGTCACTTCATAGAGATAAAAATGGTCAACTAAATATTCCTAAATATGTGCTAAACAACAGAGCTTCAAAATTCAAAACAAAGTTGACATCGCTGACATTAAAAAAGGATTAATCTACAATCATAGTGAAGCATTTAGCATCCATTTCTCAGTAATCAATAAGGCAAATAGAAATAATATAGTGATGCAAAAGATTCGAACAACACAATCGACTAAATTAATCTAATTAATATTTATAGGACAGTACGCTGTTATAAGCAATGCCAGGCCATAAAACAAACTACATAAATTTTAAAGTGTTGAAATCCTATAGTGTATCTAGTATAATCCTAACAATATTAGAAAGCAAAACATTACCTCGTTATTCCCCCAAATATTTGGAATTTAAACAATATATCACTATATAGCCTATTGGTTAAATAATAAATCACAAGGGAAAATAGAAAATATTTCCAACTAAATAAGAGTAAAGTAAAATAGTAAGGAATGAAACTAAATCTGTACATAGAGGGAAATGTATATTTTTAAATCCTCGTAAAGGAAGAAAATTTTAAAATCCATAAGCCAAATTTTCACTTAAAAGATTATAAAAGAAAATTAAAGAAGCTAGAAGACTATTAAAGAAGTTATAAGTATAAATTGAACTTAAATTATTTAGAAGAAACAAAATGAAATAACAGCAAAATCAATAAAACAGAAAAATCAATTACAGAAGTCAGTTCTTTACAATGATTAACAGAATTGATAGTGACATGATAGCAAGACTGATAAAGAAAAAATCAGAAATAAAATAAGAATCATTGCTACATATTCCATAAATATTAAATGTGTAATAACGTTATAAATAAGTTTATGTCTATGTTTGGGAAATTGAAAGATGTGAACAATTATTTGAAAAGCACAACTTGCCAAAACTATCAGAAGAAGAAATAGAAATTTGAATATTCCTGTATCTTTTTATAAAATGAACTCATAATTAAAAATCTCCCTACAAGAAAGCTCAGATAATGTTACTCGTAACATCTTTCAAATATTTAAACAAACTCATTGATTAACTAGAAGAGAATACTCCCTAACTCGTTCAGTCCTGTAGTCAAAACTGTACAAATACATCACACACACAAAAAGAAATTACAGATTAATATCCTTCATGGATTTAGATGCAAAAATTTTTAAGAAATATTAGCAAATTGAATCTAGCAATGCATTTAAAAAAATGACTATAACATGACTATAGGGATTAAATCCAGGAATAAAGGTTGACTTAACATTTGAAAATCAATCAATATAAATCACCAATATTAAAAAACTAAAGGAAAAAAATGCATCACTTATATAAATGAAAAGAAATAGCAGTTGTCATCTGGCAAAATTCAATATGTATTCTGGGAAAAAAAATCCACTCAGCAAATTAGAAGTAGAAGAGGACTTCCCATTATTAATAGTAAAATATTGAATGTTTTGCCTCTAAAAATGGTTCTACTGTCACTTTAGCAAGTACCTTGAGGATTGTCTATGAAAAAATACAATAAAGATAATTTATAAAGATTGAAAAAAGAAGAAATGCAACCCTGTTTATTTGCAAATGACATGATTCCCACATTGTAAGGAATGAACATTAACACAAATTTAGTAGTAATGAATATAGTTGATAACAGTGTAAGATCAATAAGCTGGATCTTAAATGTAAGAGCTAAAACTAAAAATCTAGAATAAAAGCTAGTAGAATATATTCATAACCCTGGCTCAGTAAAAATGTATTAGATAGGATACAAATGGACCTATCTAAAAGAAAAAAATGATCAACATTAAAAATGCCCTGCCCATAAAGATGACCCATTAAGATAATAAAAAAGAAAACCAGTAACTGTAAAGGAAATATTCTCTAACAAAAAAACTTTATAGAAAATAAGAACTCCCACTAATAAATGTTAAAAGGCAAGCTTTGCGATTTTAAAATGAACAAACACTTGAGCAGACACTTCAAAAAAGAAGTGTGACTGTTCCATAAAAAAACAAATAGTCAACAGCGATATAATGGCTATACCAGATGGGTGATAGAGTAATCAAGGGGATCATTTCATAAACTATATAAATGTCTAACCAACGTACTGTAGACTTGAAACTAATAATAAAAAAGAAAAGAAAAGAAAGAAATAGGTATTCAAAGCATTCACTCATCAGGAAAGTGCAAATTAAAATCACAATGAGAAATGATGTCACACTCACTTGAATAATTAAAATGAGTCAACACCAATATTAGGAAGTGTAGCAGTTGGAACTCTAATATACTACTAGTGGGTATATAAAATGATTCGAGCACTTTAAAATACTATTTATTACTTACAAAATGATAATACACCTAACCATGACTTAGCAATTACACTTTCATGAATCAACTCAAAAGAAGTGAAAATGTTTATCTATAAAAATATATATACAATTACTGTTCATTTTATCTTTATTCATCTAATAAAAAGAAATGGGGAAAAAGCAAAATGTCCATAAACAATAAAATTGATAAAAATTGCAATAATTTTATAAAAAATAATCGATAAAAAGGAATGTTTTATTAATTCATAAAACAAATAAATTAGCATCAAAACATGATTTTGAATAAAAGAAGTACATACTGTATATTTTTATTTGTTTGATGATATTATAGATCTATTAACTAATCTATAGAGATAAAAATTAGAATAGTTGTCTATGTGTAATGGGGAATGTTGTACTGGAGAATAAGAGGAACTTTCTGGAAGGATCAAAATGATCTAAATCTTGATTGTGTATTAGTTATATGAAGAAACAAATTTTTGAACTTATTGAACTTCATGAAATGTATTATTTTATGTAAATTTTATTCCAATTAAAAAGAGTTTGAAAGTGAAAAAGAACCAGCAAATAATGAATCAAATACTTATCCTATGATTTCACAATCCTATGGTTAGTAGTTTCCCATGTGAATTGGAAACTTATATTGACAAAAAATCTGTACACAAGAGTTTATACCAGTTTTATTTAAAATCACAAAAACCTGGAGACAACCCAAATTTCCTTCAACAGATGAATGGATAACATCCATGTAATTGAATACTACTCAGCAATAAAAAAGAATAAACTATGGATTCCTGCAACAATATGAATAAATCTTAAATGCATTTTGCTAAGTGAAAAAAGCCAGCTCCCAAAGGCTACAAATTATATTATTTTATTTATAGTACATTCTGGAATAAACAAAACAATAGGAATAGAAAATAGATCAATGGTGGCCAAGAGAAAGAGGTAGAGGGATTTTCTATGCAGGGGCAGCAGGTAGAAACATTTGGGGATGATAGAATTGTTCTGTATAGTATTGTGTGGTAGACATTTGACTATGCATTTGTCAAAACCCACAGAACTGTACCCACAGAGTGAATCTTCTTCCTACATGCACATTTAAAAATAAAAGCAAAAACATGATGTCGGGGGTTCCAGAATGAAATGCAGACTGTATAAAAATGAATTTAATTACATTATAAATAAATGATGTAACCACATTGAAGGGAGTGAGTCAAGGAGCTGAAGTGTGCATACTTTGGAAAACAGTGTTTTGACTGAAAATTGCAAAAATAAAGAGAGAAACATACAAAAATACTGCAGTCTAGTTAGTAAATTTCTTTCACATAGGGATATGAGTTAGTGATTCTGAAACTACATGCATGCTAACTATAGATGAACAAATAAATACATTGTAGTTAATAAGAGCACATTTTCATACTGTTGGAGAAAGAAATTTCAAAGAGGCAAGAGAGAATGGCAGAACTGTGCCTCTGGTGCTGGACCGTTGTCAGATATATTAGTATGAACTCATTTTTTTGGTTCGTTTTGGGCATGTGTGTATGTATTTATTATATATTTTTCATATGTATGTGATATGTATATGTACATTATAGATACACGACAGGTTTTATAGAAATTAATATGGAAGCATATATATACATGTGTTAGTACACATGTTATATTTCCCAGCTCTACCTACTGGGAGAAGATAAAGAAATGCTAACAATGACAACGTTGAGAAAAAAACAAAAAGGTGAGACCAACTGAAAAGGGGCATGAAAGAGTCAATCTGAAAGCACTCCCAAAGGGAAAGCTCAAACAGTCTGACGAAAAATGTAAATATTGACAGTGTTGGTTTTAGACTGATGGATAAAAGAAATATCCTTGACTCTTTACTGATATAAATAGTTGATTGAATCAATAATTGGGTGAGATTTTAAAAATTTGATATAAATGATGAAATAGAAAATCATCATAAGAATACTACAGTCATAATTGCAAGATCCACTGATGAATGTTAAAATTATGGCTCAAAATTTCAGGCAAAACCACATTAGTATTTGCTAAGTTTCAATATAGCCCCTTATAATAATTATGAATTATAATTGGAGAGGGATTTACAGTGTTGAAACCTGTCAGATATCACCTCCCCTAGGTGATCAAGTAGATCATGTTTCTCTTGATAAGATACGATGAAAAAGACAATTCACCTCCGTAACATTCTTTCCCAAACTTCACAATCTCAGTGGAATGAGAAACTTAAAAATAAGGAAAATTGTGAAACATTCATGAATAGCATTCTTCAGTTTCCAAATCATAAAAGATGAGGAAAGACTGACAAAGCATCACAGACCGAAGGTGTGTAAAGAATCGTGAAAATGGAACATAATGTAGGACCCTGGATTAAATCATGGAATGGAAAAAAAAAATAATGAAAAAACTGGAAATCCAGATAAAGTCTATAGTTTAATTAACAATAATATACCCATGCTAAT